>NC_081407.1:354567514-354852514 GCF_030272615.1 Cryptomeria japonica | reverse complement strand
ATGTAGAGAACAATTTAAACTATGAAGAATGTGAGAGTCAAATTTTAAATTTTATTTAAGAATGCATCACATGATATGTCTTGTTATTTGTCGACTTCCATATAGTTTTTTATGTTTTGCCAAAAAAAATGGGTTAACATGTAAATATTGGGGCTTTCTGGATTGGTATATGTGTAGATGAAATTTTAGCTCAAATGTTGGATTAATGGATGACTAGATCTTTATAAATTTAAGGAAAATTATAGTTGCAAGCATATAGAAGCTATAAAGTTGTTATGATATCATTTGTAAAAAAAAAATGTTTTTGTGTATAGCATATAAAAAATGCAAGTTCGTGGTGATAAATTATTCATTGCAATACTCAAATCGATTCCAAAACATATGATATCACAATAGATTTTATTTGTGTCTTCTAAGGGTTTGCTAATATATGTCATATTTATTTTCTTTGATAGTTGATAGTTATAAAAAAATGTAGGCTATTCGATTGCATAGTCTAATTGTGAGAAAAGCCTCAAGACAAATAATTTTCAAAATAATTAAACCATTAATATTAAATAATAGCATCCAAACAATCAAGCACAAATAGACAAAGGGGATAAAAGATTGGTTTCACATTTTTCCATGCAAAATCAAAGCATATTTGAAAAAAAATCAATTGTAACATATATTTATTCATGTAATTCTTGTTGTTTCTACCATAAGACATTTTGCAATATATGTGTAGCACCATAAATTGTACACCTTTATTAGTGTGTCCAATTTCACACTCTCCTAGCACCTATTTATAGTATTTCCCTTTCCTCTATGCATTATAGGACCTTTATTGTAACTAATTAATATTTAATTCAATATTATTAGTCTTATTCCACTTTATTAAATCATCACACTCTTATTTGGGCTCTTAATTCTAGGTGTGCCTTTTATTATTATATCCTAATTTATCCTTAATCTTACCCTATTTTCAACTCTCAAAGCATATTTTGCATACCTATGCATTATGGTTTGAGCCACCGAGCTAGATTTGGCAATAGATCCCCGTTATCTTGCATCCCTCAAAATTAAAAAAAAGTTGATACGACCAAGTAGTAGAGATTTGCCATGGTCCCACACTTTTTCCCCAAGAATTTCAGGTGGATAATTTGGCGGTCCTATCTAATTCAAAACCTACTCCGTGCAAAAATATATCAAATCTAAGTTGTCCTAAAGGTGATTTTAATTATGAAATCCCTATACAAGGCATCCTTCTCAATTCATTTCAATCATCTTATCTTATGCTAACATTATCATCAATTCAAGAGCAATTCTTCTTCCTCAAGAGAAAATTTGATTCAAGGAGCAACAAATTACATCAAGGTATCTTCATATTATGTTTCAATTATGATTTCATGATGGATTTTATGTGATTTATCATGCTATTGCATCAAAAACACATGAAGGACTTATCCTAAGAGCATTGCATCAGCTATTGAAGGTATAATCATCTACATTCAAGAATTTTAGCATTGCCTCAAAAGGAAATCTTTTCTAATACAGTTTAAGTTCAATTTCTATTTCAATTAAGGTTAATTCCAAACTTTGAGTTTTACCTAAAGGTGAACCCATATCCAAAACCCCCTTTCTTTCCTCTTCTGTGTAGTTACAAGTTTCCATCAGAGTAGGCAAAATCTGAAAAAGTCTCAGCAAATAGATCTTGGTTTTCAAGGATGAGGGCACCCCATTCCCTTCTCCTTTAGGACCAAGGTATTCCATGCCCTAGTCCTTTGTGTTTAGTTTCTAGGATAGTGCTTAGACAGACTCAAACACCAGATTCCTAGTTTGTAGCTTATCATAGTTTCTCGGACTAGGGCGTACAAAGCCCTAGTCTTTTTAATTCAAGCTCAAATTTTGATCATAGGTGCACAGTCAAATTCCCATTTCATTTTTGTACATGCTGTAAAGTTTTTGTTTCATTATTAGTTAGCATAATAAATCCAAGTTGCTAGTTCATGCATGTACTTTCTTACCTTAGATTTAGCATTCAATTTCATTCCTTTCAATTACATTTTCAACTCACACAAAAGGTAATAGGACTTCAATTGACATTCAACCCTTTTCCTATTAAAATTGAGGTTGGATCTATTAAATTCATCCTTATTTTAATATCATGCATGTTAAAGTTAGGTCATTTCCTTGTTTACAAAGTATAACTTGTGAAACCCTAATTTTCTATCCATTGCATTTTGGTGAACCCTACTCTTGTTACACTTGCATATTTCTGATTTTGAGTTTTAGATACATTCATTTCATAGTTTTATTTAAAAGAAAAATACAAAACAAATTTTGTTTTATGCATTTTGTGTGTTTGCATGCTTTATTACATTAGATCATTTCATTGCAATAGTTATAATCTCTTTCCAAAAATGTCAAATTACTCTTTACAAGACTATTGTGCCTTTGATAATCCATTTTCTTATAATGACTATCTTTTCAAAAAATTATATAGTAGAGAATAACTTGAGGAGGCTCTTGGTGGTTTCCTTTATCTTATGCCCTCACCTTCTAAACCATCATTTTTCCAAAGGATGATCAACATAACGTGTAAGACATTTAGTATTGATGACCTTGAGATATTAAAGAAACTCTCGATGACTTCACCATTACCACTAAATCATCCTCTAAATCTCCAAAAACTCACAAGGATATTATCATGCATGATAATCATCTTTATGAACCTTTACCTTCTATCAATCCTATTTATGAAGAACCTTTTGTAATAAAAGAATGATGTGGATGACAATTGTCTTTATCAAGCTTTACCTTTTAGAGAAGAGCCCCTAATGAACCATGATAATCCTTTTCCTAAGGATCCTCCTACCCATGAGGATATTTTAGTGCATAAAGAGACCATCAATACTACTTTCAAAACTCTCCCTTCTAAGGATCAAGTTTTGATGAATAATGTTGATATTTCTCCTAAAATGTGCCCCTCCCAAGAGAGTTTCTTAGAGCAAGAGGATGATATCATAAATACCTTCTTTAATGTTACTTTTCCTTACATACATGGTACCTCTTCTAAAGAATAAGTGTTTATGGACATTGACTTATCCTCTCTCAAATTTGGTCCTACCAATGAGGGCACATTGGTGCAAGAAGAGGTTATGAGCACTTCTTTCAACGATCTCCCCCCTAAGGATGAATCTTTGAAGAACAATGTTTATCCTAACATGTACCTCCCCCATGAGGATAATTTTGTGCAATGGGATGACATTGTAGCTACCTTTCCTAGTTATACCATACCCTCTTTTCATTTCAATTAATTTCCCACTAGAGATGAAGCATTAACGAGTTATGTTTGTCCTTCTCCTAAAGCTTGTCTT
Organism: Cryptomeria japonica; assembly: GCF_030272615.1. Taxonomy (NCBI): domain Eukaryota; kingdom Viridiplantae; phylum Streptophyta; class Pinopsida; order Cupressales; family Cupressaceae; genus Cryptomeria; species Cryptomeria japonica. The sequence continues at coordinate 354,849,155 of NC_081407.1, read as the reverse complement.
TTTGGTTTCCTTTATCCTATGCCCTCACCTTCTAAACCATCATTTTTCCAAAGGATGGTCAACATAATTTGTAAGCCATTTAGTAGTGATGACCTTGAGATGTTGGATGAAAATCTTGATGACTTCACCATTACCTCTAAATCTCCAAAAACTCACAAGGATATTATCATGCATGACAATCCTCTTTATGAACCTTTACCTTCTATAAATCCTATTTATGAAGAAGCTTTTTTGATAAAATAAGTTGATGTGGATGACAATCCTCTTTATCAGGCTTTACCTTTTAGAGAAGAGGCCTTGATGAACCATGATAATTCCTGTCCTAAATGCTCCTACCCATGAGACATTTTATTACAAAAAGAGACCATCAACACTTCTTTCAAAACTCTCCCTTCTAAGGATAAAATTTTGATGAATAATATTGATATTTCTCCTAAAATGTGCCTCTCCCATGAGAGTATCTTAGATAAAGAGTATTATATTAAGCACCTTCCTTAATGTTACTTTACCTTCCATACATGGTACCTCTTGTAGAAAAGAAGTGTTGATGGGCATTGACTTATCCTTTCCCAAATTTGGTCCTACCAATGAAGGCACATTGGTGCAAGAAGAGATTATGAGCACTTCTTTCAACGATCTCCCTCCTAAGGATAAATATTTGAAGAATGATGTTTATCCTAAAATTTACCTCCCCCATGGGATCATTTGGTGCAAGCAGGTGATATTATAGCTACCTTTCCTAATGATATGATGCCCTCTTTTAATTTCAATGAATTTCCCACTAGAGATGAAGTGTTAATAAGTTATGTTTTTCCTTCTCCTAAAGATTGTCTTAACCATAAAAATACCTTGGAGAAAGAGGATTAAATCATTAGCAATTTCCTTGATGCTCTCCCTTCTAAAGATGTATCCTTGGATAACAAAGAGTTTAATCAAGCCAATACCATTCATGTTTCTAGTTATTTGAAGTCCAAGCCCAAGAAACCTCCCAATATCCTTAAAGTTTCAAAATACATATGTGAAAGAGGTGATATAGAAAGACAAATAGAACAAAAACATGGTTCTAAAATACATCACACATTTAACACTTGTGTCAAAAAATTAGATCCCAATTTTCTTCTCACTTCCATTCCTTCCCCCACTCATCCTAAGAAATACATTGATAAGGATCTTGTTGAGAAACTTTGTGATATCTTAGCTAAGATCTCCCTTTGGGATTTGATTTAAACTTTCCCTTCACATCATAAGCTAATTCAAGAACCCTTACAAATGGTGGTTCCTCATCCTCCTTCTAAACCAAATGATATTACATTCTCACATGATGAATTCCCTTCTATAGAGCTTAAATATATAGATGATCCCCTTATAATTACTCCTCTCATTTATGAACAAAACATAAGAGGTACTTTAATTCATGATGGGTCAACACTTAACATTTGTTGTGTTGACTTATTAGATAAGATAAATTGCGATTGTTCTTCTATTAAACTTGATCATCTTGGTGTTCATGGCTTTGATAATGTTCCTAGAGAGTCACTTGGTATAGTCATATTACCTATCAAAGTAGGACCTGTGTCTTTATGTACTCCAATTCATGTCATTCCCAACACTTAGTTATAACCTTCTTCTAGATAGACCATGGATTCATGCTATGAAGGAAACCCCTTCTACTCATCATCATATAATTAAATTCATATATAACAATGACTCCACATGATCAAGGCTGATCCTAATCATTATATTCTCAAGCATGATGAAGTGGGTTGCATTTCTCCTTTCAATACCATGGTTCCTTCAACAACATTGTCTCCTATCAATGAGGATTCCTTAGCAAGTAATTGGGGTATATTACAATTTACACCCTCCTTTAATGGGTATAAGATCCCTCAATCTAAGAATGAAGTTGTGAAAGGGTCTTGTGTGTCATTTATCTAAGCTTCTTCTAAATTGATTCCCACCTCTCCTTCTAGCACATGTCTTGATGATGATGGGGGCTCTTTAGACTTTAACACTAATAATGAACCCTCTCCTTTAGACATTTCAACACATATATTTGATTCTACACATGGTTACAATGGACATGGTTTAGGATGTGTGCAACATATTTTTGATGATTGTGAGAAATCTACATCACATTTCTTCAATGAAGGTCTAGGTTTCCCAAGTCCACTTATGTCGACATCCCCTCCTCCATTGTATAATACATCAATGTCTTCTTACAACTTCTCATCGCAACAAGAAAGTATCTTTTATGAGCTTCTTAAAGCCATCTTTATTAATCCCCCTCTAAAAAATCAAAGAAAGAATTGTAAGAAAAATAAAGACAATCCTTGTTTTTGCAAGTATCATCAAATCAAGGGTCATTCCACTAATGAATGTCATGATTTAGCAGATAAAATTCAGCAACTTATTGTAATTGGTATCATTCAAATACTTGATGACAATAATTTGAACTCTCATCATTTTCCTTTTACATAAAATTTAAGATCCTATATGTTTCTCCTCACTATATGACATTAGTAGCTCACCTATTGGGGGCTCATTGTCATTCATGGTGGTACAATTTCATGTGTAATTTTACTTAAGTTGCAACATAATAGCATTGTTATTCTTGTCTCCATACTTGGGGGGCACAAATAGCCTTTCAATCCTTCTCTTTCTTAAGGACCCACTTTCCATTTATTGAGAGGTATCTTTTATAATGAACCCTTATATATTGTGAAGGTGCATATCCCTATTGAGGATCACATCCCTCTTGAAGGAAAATGTATCCCTGATGAGGATCTTTCCTTATTATTGAAGAGTGTGTCTTTTATAAATGATCTTTATTTGGTGTCCATGTCTCCATTCTTGGAGAGCAAGGATAATATTTCAATTCTCTCTCTTCTTCCAAATATTCACCATTCCTTTGTTGAGTTGCATCTTTCATTTAATTTCATTTCTTGCAAGTACATGTTTCTTCCTTGTTTGAAATGATACATCTTTCATAATTTGATATCATTTATTGCATAAAATTATCTTTCATGCGACTACATGTGTGTTCCTTGTTTGTGACCTATTCTTCCTTGAAATGATTTATCTTTTATGAATAATATCTCCTTAGTGAAAGTGTGAAATCCTTCTCTAAGAATCTACTTTTTCTTAAGCATTGGAGAAGGTGTGTATTCTTGGTCCCCTTCTCCTTTCTGGGATGTCATATTTATTAAGGATATCCTCCACTCTTTGAGGTATCTATCTTTATACAAATATCTCTTCCTCCTCTGTCAAGCATGCATCCCTCAAAAGGATCCCTTTACATTTGTTGCAAGATATCTCTTTTACAATTATCTTTTCTTTGCTTAAAGGAATGAAGCATATTCGGGAATTTTTCTTCTAGTGAATGCATCGATTGTTGTTTAGCAAATAAATCCTTGGTGTTGAAGGTGGCTATCCTTGTTTCTATCTACCTCAAGATATCAACATAGGACTATGTTGACATATTAAGGGCGGGCATATATACGGCCTCCTAGTTGCATTTAAACTATTGATTATCAATTTGAGATTATTGCATCCTCAATCTTAATCCTTGTCTTATTTATCATTCATGGGATTTTTGCATCCTTGTGATTCATCCTAATTTTATGCATCATTTGTTGTATGTGGGTTGTTGCATCCTCATGTTAAATTCTTGAAACTAGACACGTCGTTTTTCAATTGTATGACTTATACAAGTTGTTGCATCCCCGAAACCAAACCAATGAGTCTTATGTGAGATGCTTAACTCCTAAAAATAGATGACATTTTACCAAGATGAGTGGAACTATAATAACACAACTTTCTAAACTATTCCAACTCTTCGTTCCTACATGGAACACCTAGCATAACACAACTTGCTAGCCCATGGAATCCATGTTCCTTCTTTCTCTCCCATGAACCCATAGCATAACACACTTTGCTAGCATTGGATCATGGTTTATTGTGCTTTCAATTAGCCTACATCCTTGTTCCTTTTATAAGTTCATTTGTGCTCTTGCAATAAAATGTCAAGAATGATATTAGCGGTTGAGATATTTTGATTATTGAGCTATCTTCAACTAGTTGACTTAGAACTTTATGTTTTAGTACCAACGTTATTTGCTCTTGATTATACTTGAAGGTTACTTGCGTCGATTGATAGAATTCTATGCTTGGGGGCTTGATCACCCCTCAACATTATCATATCCCTAGTTTGTCTTGCTTGCAGATGCTCTATCTCTTTATTTTTATTTTACTGAAAGTATGACCCTAAGATTATACTCCACCAAAGTGGGGGCTAAATGTAGCATCATAAATTGTACACCTTTACTAGTGTGTCCAATTTCACACTCTCCTAGCACCTATTTTAGTATTTCGCTTTCCTCTATGCATTATAGGACCTTTATTGTAATTAATTAATATTTAATTCATTATTATGGGTCTTATTCCACTTTATTACATCATCACACTCTTATTTGGGCCCTTAATCTAGGTGCGCCACTTATTATTACATCTTGATATGTCCTTCATCTTACCCTAATTTCAACTCTCAAAGCATATTTTGCATACCTATGCATTATGTTTTGAGCCACCAAGCTAGATTTGGCATTGTATCCCTATTATCTTGCATCTCTAAAAATCCAGGGAAAAGTTGGTAGGACCAAGTAGAGATTCACCCTAGTCCCACACTTTTTTCCTTGAATTTTGGGAGGATAATTTGGCAGTCCTATCTAATTCAAACCCCACTCCATGTGAAAATATATCAAATCTAAGTTAACCTAAAGGTGATTTTAATTATGAAATCCCTATGTAATGCATCCTTCTCAATTCATTTCAATCATCTTATCTTATGCTAACATTATCATCAATTCAAGAGCATATTTGATTCAAGAAGCAACAATTTATGTCAAGGCATATTCATATTATGTTTCAATTATGATTCCACAATGGATTTTATGTATTTTATCTTGTTATTGCATCAACAAGTGAAGGACTTATCCTAATAGCATTGCATCACCTATTGGAGGTGTAATCATCTACATTCAATCATTTTAGCCTTGCTCTCAAAAGACAAGCTTTTCCAATTCAATTCAAGTTCAATTTTTATTTCAATTAGGGTTAATTACAAACCCAGGGTTTGACCTAAAGGAAAAACCCTATCCACAACCCCCTTTTCTTTCCTCTTGTGTGTAGTTACAGGTTTTCATCGAAGCGGGCAATTTCTAAAAAGTTTCAACAAACAAGTGCAAATACACTAATAGAAATTGATCCTTCTTTTCAAGGACTAGGGTACCCCACGCCCTTGTCCTCCAAGACCATGGTGCTCCACACCATGTTCCTCTGAGTTTTGCTCCAATTTTCCAAGACAACGCTCAGACAATCTCAAAAATCAAATTTCCAGTTTGCAACTTATCACAATTTCTCAAATCAGGACGTACAATGACCTAATCCTATTAATTCAAGCTTAGATTTTGATCACAATTGCACACCAAAATTCCATTCTTAGATATGTACTTATTGTCTCATTTGTGTTATTAGTTAACTTGTTGTTCTTGTTGTTACATTCACTTGTATTCATCTTCTCTACATAGTTTCATCTTCTCTCATATTTTGCATATTCCCTTGCATAGAACCAAAGGAATAGAAACCTTAAAAGCATCCCTTGACTCTCTTTTACAATAGTTAGCCAAAGGGAATCACTCCTCTAGGTGCTTTCGTATTTCAATGTTTGAATGAAAGTGGAGTTATGTCTTAATACTACCCAATTCCATTTTCATCTAATATAATATGTATCATGTGTATGTAAGTTGATGGTTGTGACATGCATAGAAGAAGCTACAATAGAAGTGACAAGTTTGATATATTTTTTAAATAATTTAAAACACGTTAATTTTTAACCAAAATGATTTTATAAATATTTATACTTATATAATTAATGATAAATTGTTAAAATATATCTAACTCTTACCTTTACTTTCTTATCAGCGTATACCTTGAACCCTTATAGGTGCAAGTGCTAGTTATGATTCTTTCTTGTTGAACAACTAGTTATGATTCTTCGAATTTCAATTTTATTGTACCATACAAAATTAAATAATATATTTTAATTACATCGAAGGTATATTACACTCACAGAATGGATGAAAAACCTTTGCCAATAAAAACTAGAAGCATTAAATTTGACATCCTTGTTGGCTTTCACCCTCCCACTTCAACAGTTTCTTGCTTTTAGTTTTTTGCATACACCATATTTAGCCTTAACTATTGGAAACAATATGTTATGTCAATCCCCTTATTGCAAATTCTTTCAAAGGTATAGGACATTGATGAATAAATCAACTTTTTTCTAAAGGATAAGGATAAAAATGCATATATATATTTTTTTAAATAATGATATAAAATATTAATAATAATGCAGTCTTTAATAGATTTTATGCTTTTATCAAGAGTTTAATAGAAATATAATAATATAATGATAATAATAATTTGGTACTAACAAGTTTTATTATTTTCTAAAGAGTTTAATGGAAATACAAAAATATAATAACAAGGATTTATTAAAGCATTGTAATATAATCACAACTTAAACTCAGATTGATCATATTCTAAATAAGGTGATGAAGGTGGAGTGGGAAAGGCCAAGGTAAGGTTGGTTCAAATTAAATTTTGAAGGGGCAACTAAAGGCAACCCAATATTTTTGGTGAGAGATTGCGAAGGAAGTATTATTGCCTTTGGATCTTTGAAGCTTACAGAGGGCAGGAATAATGAGGCCGAAGCCTAGGTAGCAATTGAAGCCTTAAAATTGGGTAAAAATTTGGGCTTGTCTAAAATTATTCTGGAGGGAGATTCTCTAATTATAATTAATGCTCTAAAGCAAGGAGATATTAGTGCATGGAACTTAAATAAATTTATTACTATGGCAAACCAAATTCTTACAACCTTTGATGATTTCAAAATTGGTCATGTGTGACATGGTGGTAATGAGATTGTAGAAAAACTATCCAAGTGGGCCATGAGTTTTAATGATGGCACGAAAGTGGTGTGTGAAGATCTAAAAAATATAAATATTTAGCTTGCAATGAGTGACATTTAATGGATGTGATAGGGGTGAAAGGATTATTTATGCTTGCAACTATTGGTTGATGCTCAATGTAGAGGATGGGTGGTGGAGGGAATGCAAAATGGAAAGCTACATTTTCTCTGGTTAGACTACACCAGCAATTGGATTTCATGGGGAGGATCAGTGAGAAGAGATTGAAGAGTCTATTTAAATTTCATGATGAAGTTTTCTTGTAGATGTTGGAGATTTACTAGGTGAAGAATACATGACGACAGAGCACCGTTATCGCACAAGTGTTGATAATGTTTCAATGGTTGTGGCTTGGGGCTTAGAGGTGGGAAAGAAGGAAGAGGTGTAAGGGATTTTGTGTGGGTATGTTTCACGTGTGTTTTAGATAATTAGATCTATCGATTACAGTTGGTGTTGGAGAGAGCCACTATGGGGGTGAGGGTTTTGGTGAATGAGTAGAGAAAGGGCACAAATGACACCCTGCAACAGTACATGCCCCTCATTCTATGGGAAAAGGGGATGAATCATGATGAGTGATGGGCTAAAGCATACATATTTTGGGATTCCCTAAATAATTTCTTATGAGAGAAAGAGAGAGAACATGTGAAAGGAAAATAAAAGATTAGGGATAAGGAGGCATCGACAACTAAATTTGATGCAAAAGATTTCTAGGTCAATGAACCTTTAATAATTATGAGGAACAAATGAAAAAGCTTGTAATTTCTATAGTGTTTTGCATGTTTTGATATAGTTTTTCATGCTTTCAAAATTTGTATATGTTTGTCTCTGTCATAGCTAAAGTATGTATGGATGGCAAGTGGTTTTGTTTCAAATGATATCGATGTCAGAATGTTTTTGGGTGTTTTTTGCCACTATAAATATGGTTGAATGAGTGGTATTGGTAGATGTAGGGTTGGGGCTTGTTATGCCCCTATTTTTTGGACAATTGGTTTTCGGGTCTGATACTATGAATCGGAAGGTGGCTAGAAGATATTCCAATTTTTGTAATATATTTTGGTAATTAATAAAATATCTTATTATCAACCAAAAAAAATCACAACTCAACAATAATTTAATATTAATTACAATATAATAATGATTTACTATTAATTACAATATAATAATTTAATAAAAAAATTTAAGTGGAATAATGAATAAATATGATATCTTTTGGCACACTTTACCTATATTCCTCTAAAGATAGGTATGCTAATTATTATATATTATTTATTTCCTAAACTAAATTCAAACCTAACCCTGAACCTAATTGAAAATTAAACCAAAATAAACCCTAACCTTAAATCATATTGAACTATAGCACCAAACTAAATTTAACGCTAACTATAAACCTAATTGAACCCTAGCCCTAAACCATAATCTACCATAAAACTAAAACTAAACCAAATTGAACCCTAACCCTAAACCTAATTGAAAAATAAATCAAACTAAACTCTAACCCTAACACTAAACCAAAATAAATCCTAATTAAATCATATTGAAACATAACACTAAACCAAATAAAACATTAAGTATAAACTAAATTGAACCCTAACCCTATAGCATGTTAAACCTAAACCCTATACCAAATTGAACCCCAACCTTAACACTAAACCAAGTTAAACCCTAAACATAACACTAAACTAAATTAAATCCTAACCCTAAACAAATTAAACCCATATCCTAAACCAATTTTAACCCTAACCCTAAACCAATTTAAATTATAACTCTAACCCTAAATAAAATTGAACACTAGCCCTAACCCAAATTGAATATTAAACCAAATTAAACCTTTAATTTAAACCTAAACAAAAATCTACCTAAACTTAATACTAAACTAAATTGAACTCGAACTCTAAACCAAACTAAACCATAACTCAAACTCTAAACAAAAATTAAACCCTAACCCTAAAGAAAATTGAACTCTAACCTTAACACTAACTAAAATAAACCCTAAATTTAAACCATATTGAACCCTGGCACTGAACCAAATAAACATTAACTATAAACATAGTTGAGTTGTTAACCAAAAATTGACTTCTAACCCTAACACTAAACCAACTTGAACACTAACACTAAACCAAAGTGAGCTCTAACCCTAAACCAAATTGAATCCAAATCATAAACTAAATCAAACCCTAACAGTAACACTAAACCAAATTGAACCCTAACCCTAATCTTAAACAAAATTGTACCCTAACCTTGTAACATTAGATTAAATTAAGTCTTATCCCTAAGACAAATTAAACCCTAACTCTAACCTTAAACCAAACTGAAACCTAACCCTAACCATATACCAAATTATACCCTAATCTTAATACTAAACTAAATTGAACCTTAACCCAAATCCTATATAAAATTAAATTGAAACCTACCCTAAAATAATTTGAACCTTAATCCTATAATCAATTGAAACCTAAACCTAACACTAAATCAAATTCAACTCTAATCTTGAACCAAATTGAACCATAACTCGAAAATTTAACCAATTTGACTTATAACCCTAACATTGAATGAAATTGAACCTTAACCTAATGCTAATTTATTGTAACCTTAAATGAAAGTGAACCATAATCCTAGGTCTAAACAAAATTGAACCCTAATATTAAACCAAAATGAACCCAAATCCTAAACCAAATTGTACCCTAACTCTAACACTAAATTAAATTTAACCTAGGTATTCCTAAACGAAGTCAAACCCATACCCAAACTCTAAACCAAATTGAACCCTAACCCTAAACCTAATCGAACAATAAATCAAATTGAACTCTAACCCTAATACTAAACCAAAATTAACCCTAATATTGAATCATATTGAACCCTAATAGTAAACTAAATTAAACATTAGCTAAAAACCAAATTGAACTCTATACCAAATTTAACCTTAACCCTATAGCAAATTGAACCTTAATATTAAACTAAAATGAATGCTGACTATAGACCTAATTTAACCCTAAACCAAATTGAACCCTCAAATGACATCTTTGGTTGTCATAATTGATTTTTTTGTCTAAACATCATGTTTTGGAAATTTAAATGGAAAATAAAAGACTCGGTTGGCAAATTGCATGCTAACTCATGCAATAAATTCATGAAATTTACAAAAGAAATTTACACTGTAAATCATGCAATAAATTCATGAAATTTTGTAGCCTAGTTCATGCAATTAAAATCTTTGTTTTCTAAAATGACCACCAAAATATTAGTGTTTTTTATTCTTTTTGAAAAACTGAGCACAAGAAGAGTTAAAATTCTTTGGAAAGTTTTCATGGATTATTTTAGATAGATAAGTGTCTTTGTTTTCATGGACTTCATTTTCAAATATAGAAATCCAAATATTTTATTCCACATACAACACATTTATTAGCATAGTGTAATGATAAAATTTATGTTCTTATATTATTGGTTGGATAAAAAATTTATTGTGTTATTTTGGATATTCTTAAAAAATAAATAATCAGTAATAATTACATAGTGTAATGATGAAATTTATATTTATAAAACAAATAATTTATGTTTTTATGTTGTTATTATTTTGAATATTGTTTAGGCTAAAAATAAAACTAGCATATTTATTTTTACAAAAATCTATCTAAAATACATGGAGAGATATATCCTTTGAGACATTGAGAGATAATTTATGTTTTTATGTTGTTATTTTGGATATTATTCAATAATAATAATAATAATAATATATCTATAAATGGTGAAATTTGTATGCTTATATTAGTATTCCATGTTTATAATATGAATCATTTATGTTTTTGTGTTCTTATTTTAGATATTGTTAAGAAAAAGAATAAAAATTAGCGTATCTATGAATGGAATAGACACCTCAAGGAAAATATATTTTGACATATTTTGCATACATTTTTGTAAAGATATATATACTAGTTAAAAATTATTTATATATTTTTTTTGATAGGTAATGGGCTGAAGCTGATAAGGTGTACATACTCTACCCCTTTGTGGGATTTGAACTTGTGACCTCTATTTCAAGAGCACAAATTCTCCACCACTAGACCAACTCAAGTTGTACTAAAAATTATTTATATTAATAGATATTAAGTCATTCTATAAAATTCATGACAATATTGATTTTTTACTTTTATTATCATCATATAGTCTAAATTATAAAATATTATTATGTGAAGACTCAATCATATTTAAATCCCTGCACAAAACACAAGTGGTGGTTGGCATTGAATGAGTTGTCCAACACTATAGAGAAGAACATCTACAAAGCCTAGGAGATGCTTAAACCTTGGCTAATTTCGAATGGAAATGGTTTTCATAATGGGTTGCCTATTAATCAATAATCCATTTAGTGGTCTCATCTCTTTAGCATTCAAGAGAGGCCTTTGGTCCTCTCTCCTTGGAATAAAGCCTTACATTAAATTTTATGGATTCTTGACTCTCAACTCAATCCCATCCTACTCACAAGATGAATTCTTGACCATATTCCTCCCCATTATATCCAAAATTGGGATTTAAAAGTGTTAAGCTATCATTGAAGGACTGGAAATGGTATCCACACACTTCTTTTTAGAGCTATAAACAAACAAAGGTTTATTTGTGGCTCTCTCCTCACTTATGATAGACCAGCTCAATTGTCATTAGCAATTGTAGTCCTCACACAAGTTATGGTAAAAAAGGTTCCAAGGAATTGGGGAGGCTACTCTTGAGCCTAAATTGGCTCATTTTTCTTGGTGTCTCCTCTACTAAGGTCTTCCTATAAGGATCTGGTTGACTCACATGGGCATTCCTCCTCTCAATCACCCTTTCTATGGTCAAATTGAGTCTTTGTAACACTTATTCTAATTTTGTCCATGCTCTCAACAAGCTTAGAACTAGATCCATGACTTCTTCAAGGCATGTCAACCCAATCCCTTCTTGTGTAACATGGTTCTTCTTGAAGATTGGCCTATCCTATCTCACAAGTTCACTCAAATATGACACACTTTCATGGTATAAAATATTTTTAGTCTTTGTAAGAACAAAATTATAGCTTTATTCAATATCACTACTTTAGAAAAATGCTTGTCTTTATACAATCCAAGAGAAAACGACAAAGCTAGGGTTTCAGAGAGATGGCGAGGCTAGACTAATATGGCATTACAAGGGGGTGGCAGATTGACGGGCATTAGAACAGAAATTGGAGACCACCTTTTAGAGCATGGCAGGATCAAGCAAATACATTCAAAAACGAGTTGAGGGCAAGGAATGTGGGATTTGTTGCTAAACAAGAACAAGTTTGAAATCTGTGGGGGTATGTTGCTATGCATTCCAGCCCAAGAGTTGACTTCAAGACCGTTGAAATAATTTTTGGGGACCAAAACAACAAGAGGAAGAGCCACTAGTGAAGAAGGTATGTACGGGTTTTGACCACTCTCGTGTTGTTTCCCTTCTGATTGAAAATGTAGAGTGGAAAGAATTTGTACAAATATTAAAAAAGGTTTTTTTCATGAAGTGGAATGGGGAATGGCTTGCATTTTCAAGGGTTCGTTCTTGGGTTGATGAAAACTAGGGTAGAGCTTGCATTTTAAAAACCCTCTCTAATGGTTTTTATCTGGTCATCTATCCCTGTGAAAAAAAGACAAAGATTGGATTTTGAATAGGGCCATAAATCTCACGGTGGGAAAAAGGTTTTTTTTTAATAAAAGATTGGATTCCAAATTTTGATCCAAATAAGGCAGAGATTGAGGAGATACCTATTTGGATCCATCTCTACAACCTCCCTCATGAATATTGGGATGCTGAAACTCTAAAAAATGATCGAGAATAAAATGGGTGTTTTTTATAAAAGTTGATGAAGCTCTAGAGGGAAAAGAGTTTAGTATTTATGTTAGAACATGTATTTTCTGACAATATATTCATCCCCTTCCACAAACTATTGAATTGAAATCGGGGGAAGGAGCAAGGAGGCAAGCGATTGAGGTTCAAGATCTTATAGATGTGTGCCTGATTTGCAAAGAACAAGGACATACAGATGGTGAATGCATGAAATACCCGAAAGGTAAAGGTTTGTTGCAAAATACCCTACATGATCTATTGATTAAACTAAGTGAGGGGGTTTTAGGTGAAAAGGGAAAGGAGGTTGAATCCTCTTTAAAAAAAATTGGTAAAGTGGATGACAATGGTAGTATTGAAGTAGTTGATTCCCTTGGTGTATATGGTGGAATACAAGATGCAAATGGTATAGTTGATAATGCCATACATGTTGGCTTAGACTCTTGTATCGCAAAGGAAACTTTCACTTATGTGAATGCTATGGAAAACTCTAAGTTTGACAAACAAGTGATGGGTGAGAAGAGCTCTGATACTCTTGATAAGGAAATGAATACAGTGCATGGTGTAAGGATGACTTTTGAAGTAGATTTCGAGGAAGGTGTAAATAAGATACTGGATAGTGACACCTCACTGAGTAGAAATTTAAATCCATCTATCCCTGAACCAATGGAAAGTGGTGACCCTCATTTGAATCTTGATTTTTATGGAGAAGATGTAGATTTATCTGATGATGGGGTATTTAAGGACATCTAGATTTCTCCAGTTCATACCCTTAATTTTATAGAAGAGGAGCTAAAGGACTTGGATTCCCTCAGAAGGGAAGTTCTGGATTCTCTTGAGATAAAAGAGGAGATAAATGATTTGGGAGATTTAGGTGTTCAAGCTGAAATTGGAATTTTGGGGACGATGTCTCTAAATAAATCAAATTCCATGCAAGAATAATTAAAGGTTGAGGAGAAAAAATCTAAGGGACCAAACCAAATAGGGTTCGTTTAGAAATGGCAGGGAGTGAAAAAGGTCAAACAAAATTGAGATTGGAAAAAGGCTATGCCTTTTCCTGGAAGCAATGAAGTTCATTTCATGGAATGTTAGGGGCTACAATGCCCTTGACAAGAGGTGGCTGATGAAAAGATGTCTTGATCAGGCACAACCAAATATTCTCTTAAAGCAAGAAACAAAGTTAAAAGGTGTGGAGATTCAGGCTTTTCATTCTAGATTTTAGAACTGGGGGGGTATTTTTATGGAGGTTGAAGGTGCCTTTGGGGGGCTTGGAATTGTTTGGAATAGTTCTACATTATATGTTTTGAGGATCAAGCAAGAAAAGCATTAGCACTAGGTAAGGGTGCTTTCAAAAATGTTACATACTTCTTTTGAACTTTTCAATATCTATGGTCCTAGTAGTACAACTTGCAAGAGGAATTTATGGCATCTTTTATCTGGGTTGCTCTCTAATTTGGGTGATGAGGTATATGCTTTAGGTGGTGATTTTAATGCCACTTTATGCCCAAAAGAGAAAAGGGGTGGTTCCAAATGGTTTAGTCATGTGTAGAAAGACTTTAGTGATTTTGTCATTGAGGGTGGATAGTTGGAGGTCAAGTCCAGGACAAGAATCTTTACTTGGATAAATAGAAGGTCAGGTTTCTCCAGTATTGCCAAAAAGCTAAACTGTGTCTTTTTGGCTGGGGCTTGGGCGGAGCAACATTGGCTAGTTGAAGCCAAAATTTTATCTTTACATGGTTCTGATCACTATTCAATTAGTCTTGTTATTTGAGATGATTTTGTACCTCCTAGGTGCCCCTTCAAGTTTGAGATGATGTTTCTTAGGCAGATGGGTTCAGAGACTTGATTGAAGTCTAGTGGAAAATGCTCCAACTCAGACTAGGGACTGAGCCTTTGTTTTCTTCAAGAAGTTACAATTCTTAAAACAATGTTTAAAATAATGGAATAGACAGAAGTTCAAAAACATCTTCACTGAGAAAATTCAGCTTGAAAAGAAACATGAGGACCTTCATAAGAGAATTATTCAGGTGGGTATGTTTGTAGATTATTTTGAGGAGGAAAAGTGTTTACACCAGGAATATAATGATATTATGTCTAGGGAGGAATTTTTTTGGCTACAGAAGTTCCATGAAACATGGCTAAAAGATGGGGACAGAAACACTAAGTTCTTTCATAACTCAGTTAAGGCAAGAAGGTCTTGCAACAAAATCTTTTCTATTCAAAATCAAAATGAAGACTTAGTGACAGATCAAAAAGGTATCTAGGAAGAAGTTGTTCAATATTTTCAAAATCTCTTGGTTAATGAGAACACACAGACTATTGATGATGTTGGCATCTTGAATATAATACCAAATTGTATTACACAAGCTCAAATTGATATGTTAATGAATTATGTTTCTTTAGAGGAAGTAATGGAGCCTCTATTTACTTTGGGGGGTGACAAAGCTTCTAGCCATAATGGTTCCCTTGCTATGTTTTAAAAAAAAAATTGGGATCTATTTGCTGAGGATTTGAGACTTGTTGTTTAGGAACCTCGTGCTAGTGGTTTCATGCTGAAATATTTGAATAATACCTTTATATCTCTTATTCCCAAGAAAATTATGGTTTTACTCTTTGATGATTTTAGGCCCATTTCATTGTATAACAAAATTTACAAAGTTGCCTTTAAAGTAATTACCAATAGACTAAAAAAAAACATTAGACTTGGTCATTTTTTAGGAGTAAAGTGGTCTCTCTTCGAATAGGTCTATTGTTGAAGGCATTATAATAGCTCATGAAGCTATACACTTTGTGAAAGTTGTAGGTACAGAGAGAATAATTGTGAAATTGGACATCAAAAAGGCTTATGACAAGGTTAGATATGACTTTTTGTTTAAAGTTTTGCAAAAGTTCAGTTTTTGTCATAGATGGATTAAGTGGGTAAATGGTTGCCTTTTTACCCCTCGGTATTTTGTTATGGTAAATGTTATCCCTTAAGGTTTTTTCGAATCCTCAAGAGGGGTCAGGCAAGGGGATCCAATCTCCCCTTTCCTATTCATTATTATGGCAGAAGCTCTTGGGATGATCTTGGTGCAAAGGAATGAAGGAACTTGGAGAGGTATTAAAGTGGCTCAATGGGTTAGATTAATCTCTCATGTACAATTTGCTCATGATACCCTTCTACTAGGGGAGGCTTCTTTCCGAGAGGCTCGAGTTATGAAATGCACTTTAGATAGTTATAGTGTTTGTTCTAGGCAAATGATTAAATGGAGGAAATTAGAATTTTTTTTCTTTAAAACCACAGTTTAGAAATAGAATGAAATTTCCAAGATTTTGGAAATGCATATTGGTGGTTCGCTAGGTAAATATCTTAGAATTCCCCTCTTTGGAGGGGAAAGCCAGTCTTTTATTTGGAAAGGATTGGTTGATTGTTGTTTGCAAAGGATGCATGGGTGGAAGAGTAGATGGATTACTTCAGTTGGTCATATTTTGATGTTGAAAGTTGTGATCTTAGTGATCCCGCTATATTCTATGATGTCCCATCAAAGTTTTAAAAGTAATTGAGTAGAAAATGAGGAAGTTTTTTTGGAATGGTGCAAGAGATGAAGATAAAATTCCACTCTTGGCATGGGAAAAAAATTGTAGATCAAAGCATGATGGAAGGGTTGGCTTGAGAAATTGACAAAAAATGAACGAAGCAATGGGTGCTAAGCTAGTTTAGTCTATCTACAAAAAATTGAATCAACTCTGGGTTAAAATTTTGATGGTGAAGTACTTAGACAATCAAGAGGATCAAAGGATTCTAACAATTAGGAATCCACCTAAAGGTTCATCTATTTGGAACTTTATTGTTTCATGTAGGAAAATTATCACAGAGCATATCACATGGCAAATTGATGATGGGGGAAGAGCTAATTTTTTGCTGGATTCACGGGATGGGTTGGAAACTTTAGGAAGTGATCAAAATTTGGATGAGGTAAGGAGAATCCTTTTTGCTCACCATGGAACCAAAGTTGGTTGATGGTAGATTGGAATAGAGATGGAAACCTATGGAGAATATTCTATAGAGTGTGCATCATAAACAATTAGTGGAGGACATTTTTAGGGAAAGGAGGATCCTTTTAGTAGAAAAAGAAGATAAGGTGGTCTGGTGTAGAGAGGGAAATGGTAATTACTTAATGAAAATTGGATTCCAACTTATTGATAGAGCTGAGAGAGGTGGCCGAGAAGTTTATGGTGGGGGAAAGAGTGTCTTCCCAAGGCAAGGGCATTTGCATGGTTGGTGATAAAGGGTAAAATTCTCATAGGAGGAAAAGGTCCTACAAAGTGTATTTTGTGTGAAAAAGTAGAGGAAAATTTTGATCATCTTCTCTTGAACTATGAATTTGCTAGATAGTGTTGGATAAAGGTTCTACAGAAATTGGAGTGGTATGGACCCTTACCAGCTTTATTGAAGGATGTATTCTTTGGGTGGCCAATGTGTAAGAGGAAATCAACTTTCTCATGTGTATGGAAGATCTACCCGCCAATGATAGTTTGGGAAATTTGGGAAGAAAGAAATAGGAGGAATTTTTAGGATAAATCAGAATCTATAGATAGAGTGTGCAATAGAATTAATACAACAATTGAAGTAGTCGGTGCAGCTGCCTCACAACTATGCACGAAGAAGTTTTAATTTATAAAGGAGGATAATTGTATTTAGAAGTGATAGGCAAAAATTAATTCAAGCTCGTTCATGGGCTTTGTTGGGTTAATCTGATTGGGGCCCCCCGATGTAAAGTGAAATGGGAGGCACCTCAACAAGGATGGTACAAAGCAAACTTTGATAGAGCATCAAAAGGAAACCCTAGAGTTTCAGGGGCATATTTTGTTATCAGAGATTGGTTGGGGAACATCTTGGTGATGGGAGCTCAAAAATCATTAGAGGGAACGAATAATGAGGCTATGACTAAAGCAAGTTTATTGGCCATTCGATGGGAGATCAAATTGGGAATACAAAACCTACACCTAGAGGGTGACTCCCAAATAATTACCAATGCAATTGTTAAAGGAGAAGACCAAGATTTGTACTTGAGTAAATTTATTTTTAGTATCACTAATGATTTTTTTATTTTTTTTTAAATTACACCATTTCACATGTGCAAAGGGAAGGTAATGAAGTGGCATATGTACTTTCCAAGTGGGTAATATCATTTGGGGAAGTTTATGAAACTCATGTGGAGGATTTTAGATATTTGTTGAAGGATGACATGGGTGGAGATGTACAGATCAACATTTAATTGCCATTATTATTTGGCATGGCCAAGAATGTTGTGATAGTGATGGAGCATTATTTATAGATGTTTTAGCCCAGTTTTGGTTGTATCCTGTGGCGATGGCTTTTCGAGGTGTTGACAAGGATGGAAGCAGCTTTCACTCTTTACACCTCCAAACAACAATTGGCATTCATGGGTGACATGATTGTGAAGTGAATTAAATGTAATTTCAAGTTTGGAGATGGAGCATTTGTGCAGATTATGGAGACCCTTTTGGGGGAGTGTTTTTTGAAGACCATGCACAAGTATTGAACGAATGCAAATGTAGTCACAATGGTGATGGTCTGGGGTTTGGAGTTGGGAATTCAGAAGGATGTCTTGGTGCAGGTGTTGAGGGGGTGCATTGAGGATGATTGGCTATGTGGGTGGATGAAATTGCTTGAAATGGCCATGCCTAGAGTGGGGTTTTATGCTGGTGAGGGTCTCTACATTGATGGCATTAATGAATTGAGGGAGTTGGTGCCTTTTATTCAGTGACCTTTTGGGGTTGACCAAGATGAGCATCGAGCAGAAGCCGCAATAGGCTAGGATTCACTCAAGTTGTCACTCATATATGTGAAAAATGCATGTTCATATTTTTGGGTTAAAAAATAGTTCAAAAGACAAAGATAAAGCTCAATTTAAAAGCAAGTGATGAGAAAAATTCTTTCTTCTAAATTACTTGAATACAGACACAATACTAATGTGTTGAGTAAAAAAAAAATGGCGCTTTAACTTGTGGCTTAGAATTTGTATTATATTTGTCATATTTTCTCATTACGAATGTTCTTGGACACACCCAATAGTAAGAAACTAGCACAAAATGTACATGGATTGAATCTTGATATTACAAATCTATGTTTTGTTACTCCAAAATCCCCATTGTGGGTGCTTTGTGTATATTTTCATGATAAGATACATCAATTAACAACAAGAATGAAATTGATGTCAGCTTTACAAAAGGAGAAAATATTTTAGCATAATCTATCCCTTCACCTATGAATACCCCTTTCACAACCAATCACGCTTTATGATTCTAAACACTACCATTAGGACCAGACTTTTTCTTGAACACACATTCACATTCAATATGCTTAATTCCTTTGGGAAAATCTGCCAGATCCCATAATTTTTTCCAAAGCAACCATATCCCCATCCATGGTTTCATCCAATAATTTTCATCACTCATACTCATAACCTCTTTAACATTCCTAGGTTCATCAATGCTTGTAATCAAAGAAAAAATATAACTAGAATCTAATGATGAATAACCAAACCTATCTAGTTTTTGCCTGATTCTCATGGACCTCCTCAATGGTTTAGATTGAGGTTCTTCTTCTTCTAAAATTTTAGAGTTTTTAGAGCTCTCCTTATCATCAAGTCCAACAATAGCTTGTATTTCTTATTTCATCACATGGGGTGGAATTCAAACTACTTAATTTTTCACCTCTTCTTTGTCTGATTGCAATTCAATAGTGAAAGGTTTCTTCTCTCTCAAAATAACACTTCTCGTATATAGAACCTTCTCAACCACTAGATCCCAAAGCTTGTACCCTTTCACATTGACATTATAGCCAATAAAGATACAATTAATAACCTTTCTCTCCAACTTAAACCTTTTCTAATTTGGCACATGAATACATGCCTCATAACCAAATAATTTGAGATGTCACATTGAACTATTCTTTACTGACCACAATTCCATGGCTATCTTATCAACAAGTGCTAATGTAGGAGAACTATTTACTAGATAGTAGGCAATGGCTATAGCTTCATCCCAAATGTTCAAGGCTAGCACCACTAAGAAAACTCGTAGCCCTCTTCATCAATGTCTTGTTCATCACACCTATGACTCCATTTTGTTGAGTTGTGTATGTTGTATCATGAATCGCAATCCCATTGTTCTTATAAAATGTATTGAATTATGTTGAACAAAACTCATCACAATTGTCAACTCTCAAACACTTAAGTTTTCTAGTAGTTAGAATCAACTAAAAACTTCAACTTTAATTCTAAGATAATAAATAAATGTCCTTCTAATGTAATCATCAATGAATGAAATAAACTACACACATCTAGCAACCAAATAAAATTTACTAGACCAAAAAGATTAGAATGTATTAGTCTAACAACCTGGAAGAATTGTGAGAACTCAAATAAAACTAAACACAATTTTGCTTACCATTTATGCAGTGTTTACAAAATTAAAACTTAATATTGCAATCATCAAGCCCCTCCATGAGCCATTTTTTTAGGTTTATAAGACCCTTAGCACCAATGTGACCAAGCCTTTGGTGCTATTACATCATCTTCTCCCCTGGAAGTTTCATCTCCAAATCATTAACACCCTTAAATACCTAGAAAGCATGACCACAAAATTTTGAAGAAAAAGACTTAATTATCATCTTGGTCTAGAAATGAGGATGAATAATCCAAAGCTCTTTTTTTGGCTTCGTAGAAAAAATATTACACTAATCCTCACATGCATCTCTCTTATATAAAGTGAAAATTTGAACACTATTAGCAAGAACCATACTTCCTCTCATTATCTTGTACCCTCCTTTTGAAACGACAACCTGCACACCCACATCATTCAATTTACTTACATAAAGTAAGTTCAATGCCAAACTTGAGATATGCATAACACCATCAATACCTTTTGCATTGCCATTTAAAAATAATCTAATCTTGGCTATTGTACAAAAAACAATCTTCAGATGAGAATCATCGCCAAGATACATCTTCCCACCATCATTTTCTTCATATTTTTTAAAAACACCCCTATGTGAGCTAATTTGAAAAGATGCACCTAAATCTATCAACTAAACATCTTCCAATTCATGCATTGCCCATGCTACAACAAATTCGTCATAGTCGTGTTGAGATGTTTTATCTCAATTTGAATTGGAGAACCTCTTTGTACCTTTCTTTTTCTTCTCCTCCTTGTATTATTTATGAAATGATTGATTTTTTCATTATTCTAACATTTTGCCTTGGAATTTTTAGAAGACGTAGATCTCCTTGAGATTTGGATTTAGACTTGTTGTCCATCTTCTTGCCTCTCTCTTTCCATCTACAATGAAGAAAAAGGATCTCCTTAGCTAATAAAAAAGTTTTCTACACATGTCTTCAAAATTATGATAGAGACACCTTATCTATATTGATTTTGGTGGTGGTACTCCCAATAGTCATTACAAGGTGGCACCATGAGTCATGAAAATTAGCTAAGAATAAATGCTTCACCATCATCTTGTGAAATTTTATTTAAATTTGAATCAAAGAAGCTCTTTTCACCTTTCTTTTTTCTTCTCCTTCTTGCATTCTTTATGAAAATGGTTGATTTTATCACCATTCCAACATTTTACCTTGGACTTTTCAAGAGACTTAGATATCATTGGGGATTTGGATTTAGACTTCTTGTCCTTCTTCTTGTCTTTATATTTCTATCTACCATGGACAATAAGGGCCTCCTTAGTTGATACAAAAGTTTATCTCCACATATGTTTAGATTGTAATGATGCAACCACCTTATCCACCTTCAATTTGGTGGTGGTGCTCCTGATAGCCATTACAAGGTAGCCCCATGAGCATGGCAAAGTACATAACAAAAGCATGCAACAATCCTCCTCCTCTAACTCGGCACCAATGAAACCCAATTGAGCAACTATCATGTAAGAATTCAAGAAATCAACTATGGATCTTCCATCTTCCACCTTAAGAGAATACATTTTCTCTCTTAGGAATAACTTGTTTACCAAGGACTTAGCTAGATAATCATTGCCAAGCTGATTCCAAAGATATTTTTCACTCTTCTCTTCATGGATATTTAATAATACAATTTTTTTCCAAATAGAGCCTTATGACACCTTTGGATTTTTGATCCATCATATACCAATCATCTTGGGTCATGTTGGATGGTTTTGATTTGGTCGCCACATCCCATAGATCTTGATCTACAAGCATATTTTCTATTTTTAATTTCCATTGTTTGAAGTTGTCGTCATTAAATTTATCCATCTCATATCTACCAGATGTGCCTGCCATATTCTTCTTGTAACAAGATCTAGAAACCCCTCTAAAAGAACTCCCACTCAAATTAAGAGTAGTTTAAAAAACCTGCTACCCAACAACATGATTGAAATTATCTAGGCTTTGATACCAACTAAAAGGAAGAAAAGGTGGAATTCTTTAAAACACTAATCTAGTGGGGGGGATGTTATAATTTTTAATACAAATCTTTAACTAGCTATAATATGTGGAAAATACACATGAAAAATATTAAAAATGCAATACCATAAAACAATGGCACCAGGTGTACATGAGGAAAAACCTTTTAGCTAAAAACCGGCACATTGAAAAGTGAAACTCTATGTATTCCAATAAATTGATAAGGTTGCAATACAATGGTAGAGTCAAGTTCTTCAATTGGAGTCTAACATTCAATGTATGATAATAGAGATTAATTTTAGCAACATCATAGTACTTATAGAAAAATTCACATGCATAAATACTCTCCAAGACATCCAATATGTAAATAATACAAGTGTGGAGACCTATAGTTTCTAGAGGAAGCTAGAAGAGATGGGTGTCTAGAACCAAATGATGCATTTTCCAACCACCTCTAAGCATCCAAATTACACACATACAATATTCTTTGACTCATCGTACATACCTCCAAACTTGCGTACCTCATTTTTTCCATAAATAGGTATGTCATATGCTCTTATAGACCTCATATAGCTTTATCATGGAATCTATCATAATTGATAGTACTTAAAGCTATAAGAGATTCTGTAATAACTAACTATTAATAGCTAATTTTCTTATAGCTTGTCATTACCCAACTTGGGTGCCCACATTCTCCATGCAAATATTCTCCTTAATAGTTGTCCAACCTAACATAGAATTTGGTCCTTACACATCATAACTTATCATAGATATTTGCATCGTCATGTCATCATAACCTCATACGTACTACCTGAGATAAAATCACAAAGGATATCTACCACAAAATGGGAACCCTACCTTCTCACGTGCAGACAAAAACATCCTTCTCATCTCCAAGCATGATGACAACTCACCATGCAAAGCATAAATGAAATGAAATATGATGTGCAACAAAATACAATATAGGTATAAATAAATACATTAATTAATTAAATCAATACTAGAAAATACTAAGGTTGAGAAACCTTAATTCCCAACATAGTTGTTGATATCTTATGGGGATATAATCTTTATTTATTTATTTTTCTATGTTCATCTAAGTTAGTTTTTTTAAGCATGTTAAAGTGGATGATTTAAGCATGACAAAGAAGAGGTATATCTTTATGGATTTTCCATATTAAGGCAACACAATTTTAAAATTTTAAACAATCTCATCTTTTCATAGTGTGTGGTCTAAGATTTGTATCTATTATTGGTTTAGAGATTGTTATGTTGTCTTAAAAGTTTTCTCCTATTTACTTAACACTAATTGATCCATACACATTAATCAAAATGAAGTTCAAATCATAATAAAAATTTCTTACCTACATTGTCATCCAATTTGGAGTTGAAGATAATATTTCAAGAGTCCCCTTATTCATCACAACTATCCTCGACTACCCACAATATTGGTCAAATTTTCTAAAATTCGACTCCAACCAAGATATTGATCAATAGAGGCTTCTACCTCTAACTCTTTTAACTTTCTTTCTTGAAACATAACAATGCCTACTACATAGTCCCCTAACGATCCATGTTATCATCTTAATTGGTTGCCAAGGGAGGGGTTTTTTTATCACTAGATACTAGCAAATAATTGTTTATCAAAGCTTGAACCCCCTTAAGGACACTCATTTTTCTTTTCAATTATTTTTATTTCCCTCTTATTCTCTTATCCAATTTTTTATTTCAAAAATATAGAGGCTAGTTGCTTGATCTTGTGTGGGTCCGTTATATTGAATGCCTCTAATCCATTCTCTTAGAAGTTCATCCTCTCCTTACTTTGAACCCCCTATGCAAGATCCTTATTAGGATTTGAATGATTAAGAACTATCTCCTTTCCCATGGACACCCCAATCAGAGATTGAGGTAACTCACCACTTCTCTCCAATTATTTCAAATCATTCTCCCCCGTCAATCATTGGAAATTCCTCTTTTATCACCTTCACACTCATTTCATTATTGTCTTGGGGTTTTGGCATTTCACATCCAATTGATATCTACTACCACATATTTGTTGGAGTAATTAGGACACTATATAATTAATTATAATTAGGTCCTCATTACATTATTCACTTAAGCTAAACTTGGATTATTTTTATCTCTTATTAGATTAAGCTAATAATAGCTTAAGTTGTCTAATTCACTATGGTTGTGACATTTGGCACTAGCTAATTTAATCTAATTTAGAGTTTGCATCTAGGGTTAAATATTTATGCTTTTATTAGCATTATTTTATTCTTATAAGAATTCCTTCATTTGCAATCATTATGTAATCCTTTGCTTTTGAGGAATGTAACATTTTATTCTTGTTGCTCTCGTTTGTGGAAGGTGTTCTTTGTTTGTCATTTTATCTTATAGGTGCTTGTGTTACAAATTTTAACGTGGTGTCAGAGTGTTGATTCAACAAACCCATTGTCAATGTTTGGGGGTTTTTTTTTTTTATCAAAAGCGTCACAGGGTCACAAATCTTGCCTTCTTGTGTGGATCTAGAAGTGCGGTTTTTTTTAGCACTTTGGAGCCAAATGGACCTCACCATTGCATTTACAACATCCCAAACCCTGTAGATTGGCTATCAATTTGTCAAAATCTAATTTCTTGTTGTTGGGCATTTATTTTCTATGGGCATGCATTTTGAGGCAAGATCCAGTGGCCAACAAAAAATCTAGGCACTTTGAGATGAATCTATAATTTTTTATGATAGACGGCTCAATTTTTTTTGCAGAGGATTCAATATTTTCTATCAAGGGGTCCATTTTTTTTCTTGATAAAGGGGAATATTGATGAATACTAAGAGCGAGGGGTGAATTAGTATGCCAAAAATCTTTGCACTTAAACACTTTGCAAGACTAACAGTAAACCGGTAAAACAGTTTAGCAGACAAACCGGTTAACACACATGCAAACCAAATAGCTAATAATGCATTCACCCACAGAAGCACAAACACCATAACACAAGAGATTTTGACGTGGAAACCCAAATGGGAAAAACCACGGTGAGATGGAACTCACAAGTAACTATCTGCAGAATAGGAACCAGACCAGTTAAGGTCAGATCGGTTAAGGTCTTACAATGTTCTTTACGAGAACAGATCCTGTTAGGAATCTCAATCTCTGTTAGGAGAAAAGTCCGATTAAAGACTACCTTGCTAGAGGATTTTAGATCCATAGATGTGAACCACCTTATTATAGGATTTACAAAAAGGATTTTGGGCCTACTCGGTTGAGGGCTACAGACTTGTCGAAGATGTGAGTAATCAACAAGTGATTGATCTAGCTAATAGCACAGGTTGCTTGGTTAGATCCTTGATAGCTTGTTCCTAATGCATTCTAGCATTACTTTAGTCTTCTACACATTTAGACTCTCTCTAACTCCTCAACCACCTTAAACCCTAGCCGCAATATCAACTATCACAACAACAACATTATCAACAACCTAAAACCCTAGACATGATGTCCTTATAAAGGAATCTGATTTCATGTCGGTCCAATAGGATTACATTACAATTTCCTAGGTTCAATGCATCTAGACATAATTGGTAACACAACACAAAAAGCCATGCTAAAGTGTCGGCACCATCAAACAATGGTTGGATGGTAACTCATCACAAAATGTTGGTTGGTAACTCATCACAGAGTATTATCGGTTCATACAAAATACTGGTTCAAGCAAAATGTCGGTTGCCGGTTTGACAAAATGAAGACTGGCAAATATGTGTTCTGCCGCTTTGGTCCTTCGTACCGCTTGAGATCCTCGAACCGCTTGGGGTCTACATACCGCTTCAGATCGGTAATCACTTTCTACAAAACACCAATAGTCTAAGGACTATAATGCATCATACCGGTTGGAACAATTGCCAGTTGAGCATAACTCATACATACAAAACTGATCTCAATGCAAGTGTGTGTCCATCAATGACAATCACAACATAATCATCAAAAATGCCAACAAATATTTTGTTGAAGTTAGCAGTACGTATGCCTATGCAAACACCCCTTCTAGTCTTTAGTTTACACTTTGAACTACCTATGGTTTTTTGGCCATAACTTTTGCATCTATGGTTGAAATTGCACAAACAAATTATCACCAAAATGTTGTTTTCAAGCCTAATCTAGTGGTGCTAGTCTTGATTATTGATTCTAATCAATTTTTTTTCTATAGGCATTCTAAGTTAGATCTTTAGTTTTTCACTCTTAAGGCCATATATTTCACATCCATGTTCCATTTCTCGCAAACGAGTAGGCATTGAAAAGGGGATTCAATGCTCAACCCAAATTTACAAGTATGTTTTCTAGATTTCAACTTAGATACATAGAGCATCAATTTGAAGTAATTTCTTGATTTTATCACTTCCTAGTCATTCAAGTTACAAAAGGGTTTGTTTTTTCTTATTGTGGGGGGAGGGTAAAATTTCATCTTTCATATGCTCGTAATATATTAGACCTATGATAGATTCATTTTCTATTGAACACCTCATGCCCTATAATTATCATAATTGGAAAACCCTAATGACCAAATTACTCATTTCTAGAGGTTTGTGGTCAGCCTTAGAGAACCCACCACACTTGACCATTAGTTTGAGACCTTTCAATATACAAACAAGATAAATGAGACAATGGGTTTTTTTTCCATGTATTTTTCAGATAGTCTCATGTTTCACCTTGAGTCTTGAACTACCCCTTGGGCTATGTGGGTTAAGTAGAAGCATATTTTTGGGACAATTTATAAGTTTAGGACACTTCAAATTCAGATGAATTTGAATAAATTAGTACCTAATTCCTTCTCCTCCATCAAGGAGTCTCTGGAGAAATTCAAGTGAGATAATTGTTGCAGTGTTTTGAAAAAAATAAGACTGACAAATAGCGCATATTCATGATTTTATCTAACCTTTGAGGGTGTTTTTGGGTCCTCACTGAACTACTTTTTACTCCACCATGGATGTTTTGGGTGATACCTTCACTTTTCCTTCTTTGGAGGTGTTTTCTTATCACTTGACACAAGAACAGGCTAAGTTGACCCATCTTGATTGAATTTTCGATTTGAAGTCACAAGATTTGGTAGCACAATCATCTAAAGGGAAACATAAGAAGAAACAAAAACCTGAGACACATTCTTCATTAGCTAGTGAGAGTTCCTCTAAGCCCATTCAGGGGTAAGATCAAAGATCTCCATCCACTCCATCACCTACTAATTCTTCTAAGTCTGGTGATTCTTTCTCCAAAATGAAGAAGAAGAATAAGTAAGGTGAACCTTGCAATTTTTTTGGCAAGGAGGGACATTTAGTCACCAAGTGTTGGAAGAGACTAGAGGATTTAAAGGAGTTCACACAACAACATAATATCTTAGCTTAAGTCTTCTTCCTCCCACACAAGGAAAGCTCTTTCTAAACCAATCTTGTCTTCAGTAGCTACTTGGATACTTAATTATGGTGTTTCTCACCATATGCGACATTTTTAGGACCTTTTTACCCCTCTTTCAAATTTTGGCACTTCACAAATTATAGTGGGGGATTCTACCTAGCTTTTGATTACGGGTTCATGCCTTATTGAGCTTGAGGGTAGTTGTCTTTACAATGTTCTTGTTGTTCTTGACATCTCTACCAACCTTGTTTTAGCCAATCAGATTTTTCATTCTAGCATGGGCAATAAAATTGAGTTTACACTACTAGATGAGGTTATGAGAGACCTCCACGATCCTAATGTTGTTGTGGTTGTTGGGAGTATTGGTCTTGCATCTTGATTATACTAGTTTGATATCTTTGAGAGTACAATTCCTATTGGTTCATCTTTCATTGAACATGTAGATTCAATGAATAACCTTTGGCATGAACAATTTAGTCATGTCAGTTATAGGTATCTATAGTAGATGATCACTCAAGCATTGGTGACTACCCTATCTAATATTTCTCACATAGATAGTGTTTGTCGAGGTTGTGTGCTTGGTAAGCATCACCATGATTCTTTTCATTCAATAAAGCCACACATGCTAAGGCACCCTTAGAGTTGGTCCATAATGACCTCATGTCCTTTCTAACTTAATCTTATTTAGGGGCCAAGTATGTGCTCACATTCATTGACAACTTCTCTAGGCATACATGTGTGTAATTTCTTAAGTATAAGAGTGATGTAATTTAGTCCTTTATGTTGTACAAGAATTTTTTGTAGAAGCAATATGGTCTTTGTATTAGGAGGATACACATAGATAGTGGGGGGTGTGTTAATTAGGCATTTTGGGACTTTTGCACAAAGCATGGCATCCTACATCCACATATAGTCCCTTATACCCCTTAGTAGAATGTTGTTGCCGAGAGAAAGAACATAACACTATGAGGAATGGATAATTGCATGATTCAGTCTCGGGATGTGGATATTACTTTTTGCATTGAGGTAATGAATTATGATAAATACAATAAGAATTGGATACATCATAAGGCATTGCAATATTTGACTTTTGAGGAGGCTTGGTCCCATGCCAAACCTGATGTATCTTCATTCAGAGTTTTTGGGAGTGAGGCTTAGGCATTTATTCTAAATGGTCAAAGGAAAGCCATGGAGAGGAAAAGTCAATAACTCATCTTTGTTGGCTACTGTGAGGATATTTAGGTGTATAGGTTATTTGATCTTGTTTCCATAGAGGTCTTGTTTCGATGAGATGTCTAGTTTGATAGTCAATATCCTCTATTGGACTCTTCATCACTAGCTTTTTCCATCACTTCCTAATCCCCCTTCATCTCTCAAGGATTTTATATCTTCTAAGGATGAGGATGTTGTTCTAGTTTAGCCACCACCACCACCACCTCCTCCACTTCCCAAGTGGGTCTGTGGTATTGTTGATGTAGCTAGAGATTGGGTAGGTGATCCTTTAGATTCTTGTCATACTTGTAACAACTTTTTGGGCTTTGTCTTTTGAATAGAGCCATTTTGGTTGATCCTCAAAAGTTTTAGATGCAAAAGGTATTCCTGAATGGGATAGGGCTATGGTAGAGGAGTATTCTTCATTGATGAATAATCATACTTGGGACCTTGTTCCTCTTCCTAGGGGGAGAAAGTTGGTGCGATGCAAGTGGATGTATCATACCACTTATGTTGTAAATTGTTTTATTGATAAGTATAATGCTTGTCTTCTTGCAAGGGATTTTGACAAGTTGAGGATATTGATTATGTTGAGACCTTTGCTACTGTTGGCAAGATGAATTCTATTCATCTTGTACTTTCATTTGCAACTTCACACGAATGGTCAGTTTATTAGATGGATGTGACAAGTGTGCTCTTGCATGGTGATCTTCATGAGTAGATTTATATGGAGTAGCCACTAGACTTTGTTGAGGAATCTTCATTTGTTTTACAAGATTTGTATTTCATTGCATGGTCTCAACCAAGCCCCTTAGGCTTGGTATGAGAAGGTGGACACTTTTATGCTCTCTTATGGTTTCTCACATTGTCATTATAATCCCATAGTTTACACTCGACACCAGGAGGGTGATCTTTTTGATATTGGTGTTGTATGTGGATGATTTGATTCTTACAAGCAAATCTCCTTCAATGTATAGAGTGTTTAGATCCCATTGATGAAGTAGTTCAACATGATAGACCTTGGCGTTTTGCATTATTTCCTTGTCTTTAGGTCATTCAATCTTTAGATGGGATTTTCATTTGTCAGCAAAAGCATGCTCTTGACATTCTTCGAGGATTTGGCATGCTTGATTGCAAGCCTGCTTCCACACCATTTTAGTTAGGTATTGCGTTGTTTTCCACTTGTTCTTCTCCTTCAATTAATGCTACATTATATAGGTTGTTGGTTGCCATTCTTTTTTACTTGACACACACTAGTATTAATCTTTCCTTTGTGGTTGGTCTCATATCTCGTTTCTCTCACGATCCACGTGAGAGTCATTAGAAGAATGCATTAGAAGCTCAAAGAAAAGTTGTAGAAGAATGACTACATGCATCGATGTACATGAATGCTAACCTATGCAAGAAAATAAAAATGTATGGAAAAGAATGCAAAATACAAGAGCTACATAGTGATTTTATATAGAACTAGGGAGATGATGGAGGCGGTCAATCTAACTGATATGGAGTTACCACAAATAGCCTAAAAATAGTAAATACTCCTCCCTTTAGGATGGTGACACCGAGAAACACCTTATCTCCAAGTTATTACTTAATTAAAAATTATTGTATTAACCTAAGAAAGCTTATAAAAGTGTAGGAAAAACCTAGGACAAAGGGAAAATAAATATCTCACTAGGGAAGTAAAAACCTACACTAACACTTTGGTTTTTTCTAATACAAATAAAATACAAGCATGTTATGGTTGAGTAGTGAATAGTCTAAACTTGATTACTACTAAGCCACCAAGCAATAACACAAGTGTGTTATAATGCACCTGTGCTATGTCCTAGATGGACACAACTCCCATTTATTTTCACATGCCCATAAAATTTGATATATATTGGCCACTAAGACTTGATGCAAAAATAAATTCTCACCTTTCAACTATATAATTGTATAGTTGCAAGATTAGAAAAATAAAAAATATATAAAAATTAAATAAAAAAATCCTATAGAATATATAAATTATATATAGAGGGTACAAGTTCTAAAAACTCTTATGCATCCTCTAATAACCATAACAACATGGAAGTAGGGGACTGATGACTAATATGGGGTTTCAACCCTTGCTAGACCCTAGTCAATACCTAGGTAGTGGGCTTAGCCTTCAACCCTAGCCCCTAATCATGCAAGACCAAGTTTATCCCTCCACAAGATTTTCTTTTAAACTTCAAATTTTAAAGGTTTAAACAAATAAAAATCTTGGATTGGGTCCATCACCAAATCCCCACTCGAGAGCCCAATGATACCATCCTAATACATATTACATGGATAGGGTCTTTTGTGCGCCCTTCTAGCGGTGTTTTTTTCCCATAAGGTGTGACTTTCATATACACTATCGATTTTTAGGCTTATTTTGGGGGTCAAAATTCTCTTTTTGAGCACTCTATAATGGTATAAGTTTGTTCACAAATTTTTATGTTTGTTATAATTTAGTCCTTAGAGCTAAGATTGCTTCAAAGAGATTAATAAATGATTCCTTGAGCTTCTGTAACTGGATTTTGGATTAATAAACAATGGAGAGAATTGATAGCTTATTACACATTGGATTAAGTGTTTTTTCACTTGGACATGAGCAAAGAGAAATGCGTGTGTATTTAAGTATTTCTAGGAGCCTAAGTTTCAAGGTGTGATTAAAAGAATTAATAAATGAATTAATCAAATAATAAAAAATATTTAATTAATGTCGATAGGAAATAAATGAATGGATTAATTATGTTGAAATCATATTACACTTACATATAGATGCAAAAACCTCCATCAATAAGAACCAAAAGCATTTGATTTGACGTATTTGTGACACTTAAATGCATGAAAAACAAAAAAAGAAATATTACATTGTTTTTTAAAATAGTGTTTGGTAAACTTTTTAACATGCTTGGTGACATTGGCATGACATGCCCTCCGATCCTCAGAGGGGTTTGAACCTTGGTGGCCACGATAATAACACTTAACCAACGCAGGAAGAACCTCATTTCTATATTATTGTAAATATATAAATATATAATATAATAAAACAATAATACATAATAATATTATTAACATATTAACATATCATTGTTTGAGTTGTTTGACAGAGTGTAATTGTCATTGTAAAAATAAGGCTAGGGTCTTGTTGTGACGTTTTCACACATCGCCCCATTGCAAATGGGGACCCCCTACATTTTAGGCCCTTCTGGTCTTTTGGCTTTGTTTTTGGGGTCTTTTTGCAACAGTCTCGTTAGTCTCTCTGCTTTGCAAGTGTTTGGGGGTCATATTGGTCAAGTCTGCCTTTTGTTTGAGCAAATTCGGCTAAGTCTAGGGCCTGTTTTGTCTTTTTTTGGATTTATGCCTTTTGTCCTAGATTTTAGGGGTTTCTGTTAGGGTTTTGAAGAAACTGAACATACAACTGGAATCAGGACACTTCAAGGAACCTCCCAGTAAAATTTGAGCCCAAACGGAGCAACTTTCTATTTTTAGAAAGTCCCTATTTTTTAGGGATTTTTTCGAGTCCCGGAATGTCGTCATTTTGCCAAAAATCAAACTAACTATTTTTAGTAATTTCTATTTTTAGTAAGTTTCTATTTATAGTAAGTCACTCCTGCACCCAGTCTAGGGATCTAACGCTGACACCTTGAAAGTTTCTATTTTTGGAAAGTCAGTACTGGCAGGGTCAATCAAACAAGGCGACAAAGATCAGAAGTTCGCAGACATTTCTAATTCTGGAAAGTCAGACATCAGACAAAGAAAGCCAGAAATGGGTCAAGTGCTGGAAATCCATGCCTAAAATGGAAAGCTCAGGAAAACACTTCAAAATCTCAGGAGGTCAAAATATTCTAAGTCTGGGAGATTAAATGATTGAAAAATCCATGAATCCATGGCAAGAGAAAAAAAATCCGCCCAAATGTGCAGTTGGGCGCCAAAATGGGATTCCCGTGGAGAGAAGGAAAATTCATGAATCCATGGCAAGAGAAAAAATCCGCCCAAATGTGCAGTTGGGCACCAAAATGGGATTCCCGTGGAGAGAAGGAAAATCCATGAATCCCTGGCCAAAGCAAAAATCTGCCCAAATGTGGAATTGGGTGCCAAAATGGTATTCCCAAGGACAGGAGGAGAATCCATGAATCCCTGGATAGAGCAAAATTGCGCCCAAGTTTGCAGTTAGGCGCTAGAATGAAAAAGCCAAGGAGAGAAGGAAATTTCCATGAATACTTCTCCTAGTCAAAATTGCACCCAGGTATGAGCTTGGGCACCAAAATGAAGATCCCAGGGATTCACAAAGAATTCCATGAATCCTTCTCCAAGTGAAAATTCCGCCCAAGTAAGGTGGAAGGCGCCAAAACAGGATGTCCAAGGATAACAAAGAAAAGATGAAATTCCTTGGCCAAGTGAAAATTCCGCCCAAGTATGCAGTTGGGTGCCAAAATGGGGCAGGCAAGGATAGATGGATAAATTTCATGAATCCTCCACATAGAGAAAATTCCACCCAAGCTAGAAGTTGAAATTTTTCCTAACGGATAGAATCCAAGGAGTCAAGGAGGAATAGAAAGTAAAATTCCCCTCGGGCAAATTTTTTGAATTTTCTATTTTTAGACACCGAATCTCGTCGGAATGAGGAAATTGTCATAGATTCGGAATCGTGGCAGAATTCTCCATCCAATGAACCTGGCTCCTAAATTTTAGGAGCATCCCTAAAAAATAGGGATGTTGAAAATAAGACATGGACAATTCACAAAACAATGAATGCCTTCCTTAGGGGGAATTTCCGCCCCGACCTTGTGTAGGGCGCTAGAATGAACAGTGCATAAAGAGATGAATTCCTTCATCGGGGAAGAATTGCACCCAAGAAGAAGAAATTCCAGGAAAGGTGAAAAATTGAAGAAATTCCAGGAAAGGTGAAAAATTGAAGAAATTCCAAGAAAGATGAAAAATTGAAGAAATTCCAGGAAAGGTGAAAAATTGACTAAGTGTTTGAAATTTCTTCCTTCAGGACATAGTTCTTGGAAATCATGAAAATTGGCTAAGGTATGAAGAATTTCCTTCCTCAGGATAAGGAACGAATTTCCTTCCAAAGGAGAATTCCTCCACAACAAGAAATCACACCCAAGGATGAATTGAAGATAAAATTTCTAAGGCAAGGAAGGAATCAACGATGAACTAAACAAGAAATTTCCTCCCTAGGGAAAAATTTGAAAAATCCATTTTTAGGGCTCAAATGACCTCCAAATTTAGAAATTTTTGAAGATAAGGATACATGAGAGAATTCTCTCTCTCTTGGACCAAAACCCTAAAATTGTGGAAATTCCTTAAAAATAGGAGATGGTGGAGAATTGTTGAAAATCTCCTCTAGAGCAAGGAGAGTTAGAGAAACTTCAAGAAAAATTCTTCATGGATCAAATTCTTCTCTCCTGAAGTTTTCTCTCTCCAAGGTTTTCTCGCCAAGTGGTAGCCGAGTCAACAGACGCTGAATTAATGAAGCATCTCTTTGCATGCAACCGTCACATTTATGAATTTATGGTAGATTCCTTTTGCATGCAACTGTCACGTTCAAGAGATGATGGTGCATTTATGGCATCATGGGCAATTTTTTGCATGAGGGTACATTCATTGCATGGTGGGCACTTTTTAAAAGTAATGGTTAATTAATGTTTTATGGGTGCCATTTTCGGCAAGATTGTAATTAATTGTATATGGGCTTTATGGGGTATTTATTGCTGATTCCCACCTTGTTGCATCTTGAGTGGGGAATCTTCTTGGGCAAACCCTAATTAGGGTTTTGCATGTAGCCAGGGCTTGAAGCCTATATAAAGGGGTGACCCCCCTCATTTGTAACGGGGGAGGGAGCTTTGTCTGAAATTGTTGCGATAAGTTTTGAGATAATAATAGTGAAACATTGTTCTCTGATGGTGTCCACTTAAATTATTTTTTCAAAGCTTGCATGGTTTCACCTTCCTCACTTAGAGTAGAAGTAGTATAGTGCTTTGATTTCAATGGAGAATGTAATGGTGTTTGATGAATTTCCATGGTTCATACTTTTTGCATCTTGCTGATTGTAAGTTGCAGTGTAAAGTTAGCCCAAACCCCCTGAATTTGCGCTAAGTTTGATTGTGGATGGTCATTTGGATTGCGCTGTTTTTGGGTATTCAAATGTACTTTCTCGATTTGAAAATCCTCTAGCACCCCCAGAAGATTGCACTGGTTCTTGCGGAGTTGTGGTTGATCTTGGCGAAGCAGAGCTTGGTTTATTTGAAATTTGTCCACCAAAGCATTATTCATCGTTATCACTGCTCTTAGGAGTAGATTTAGATCCTTCTGAACCCTTTCCCTTTTACTTTCAGTTCATTTTAGTCTGTTCGAAGCAACATCATCGCAGAATTGCCATATCCGATGATGGAGTTCCAGCCACAACAGAAAAGTGAAAGAACGATGCAAACGTAAGGCCCCTTGGATTACCAACAATCACATCAGCCAACTGAGTCACGTCCGTAGCATAAAGGAACCTTGGAGTCGATTGTTTGAACTTTTTGCAATCTTAGCATGCAATCGTACTTTGATTAAGAGAGGGTGAAGTGACCATTAGGCAACTTTATTCTGTGTTCGACGCTGTCATAAAAAACATGTCAACAAGTCCCATTGAGGAGGGCTTCCTAAAAGATAGCGCTGAAGCTGAGATTTTTTAAGAATATTTTAAAGCTACTGGTCTAATGAATTTTGTAGTGTTTGTTCAACTTAAAAATTTAAGCTCCTAAATTTAAGAAAGCTAATAGTCTTATAAATTCTAGCTTTGTCTTTATTCTCTATGATAAAAACAAGTTAAAAACATATTTTCACTTAAACAATATACTTAAATGCTCCTAAGATGATAGGATAATTTCTAGCTCCACCCCATGCATTCCTAAGAAATAGAGGCTCCTATTTTATAAAAAAGATTTTAAATAATCCTTTTTCGTTTTATTGGACCTCGTACTCCGTGTATTCCATGGAAATTTACTGTTTTTACAACCGTACAACCGTAACATATAAACATATAATTGTTTGAGTTGTTTGACAGGCATGATTAATTTGAAATTTCAGGCCTGCAATCGAGTGCATTAAAAAGAAGAAAATAGAGGCGTCAACGGAATCTGTTGTATCATAGTAAGAATAATGGCGGCGAGCGAGGAGAGGCTGAGGAGGTGGTTTGAATCCGTGGATGTTAATAAAACGGGCAACATAAACGCTGCACACCTCAAAGTACCCTCTAACCTTTATTCCTTTTCTTGCTGCTCCTCGAGGGGGTGAAATATGAAGGGTAATTATTTGTGTTGCAGGAAGCTCTGGCCGCTGGCAATCTTCATTTCTCAGACTCCGTGGTACAGCAGATGATAAGGTACAACTAATTTGATTTGCCATTCAATATCTCGCTCGTTCCTCACTCACACTTCACTTTGATCAGGATGCACGATGCTGACAGAAACGGGATCATGAGTTTTGAAGGTATAGACCCTTATAATAAACTCCCCAAACCCCATATGAATTACGTATTACTCTTTATTTCTGCATAACCATAACGCCATCTTTTATCTTTAGGTCATCTTTAGCTTAATGTAAAGCAAGAAACATATATTTATTGATTGGAAGCTTCTTGTGAGAACAAAAGCAACAAAATTCAGAAGCATCACAAAGCCTAGCCTGCCACAACACCATTTAACATGCCCAATTTACTTGCCAAGAGCTTATATGCAATCAGCTCTAGCATCCACGATGCACGTTAATCCTTCAATGTAGTATGTTGTTAAATCCGTTTATTTACTACCACTGTGCCAATAGTTTTGATTATGATTATCTTTTAGTTCAATTGGCTGCAGGCATACTTAGATCTGATACAGAAACTCATGTTCGCGTATCACTTTTTGAGAGTATCTTATGCAATCGTACTTTGTAATATTAAACTATATTTATTGCATTTTTATTGAACCCATAGGAGGTAAACCTAGTAGAGCAGTGTTAGTATTTTAATTCACACCTTTCAATGTTACACAAAACATAATAATGTATATTGTAAATTGCTCAAAATGTAAGGGAAAGCTCCCTTTAACATAGAATACAAACAAACTTAACAAAAACTTTTATTTTTATTTTTTCAATCTAGAAGTACAAAGTGATTTTAACACATTTGCATTAAATTAGAAGTGTTATGTGTAAAAGTTCTTAATTTCAGAATCATATCTGACATAACTGAAGATTACATATAATTTCCAATTAAATTTAGGGATTGAAAATTATAAACGGAACAAGATAGGATTGGATATAAACACGTAGACCCTGAGTTAAATATTAAGGTTGTGTAGAAATCCACAGCACTTCCTCGAATAATCTCAACATATAAAATTTGCTATTAAATTATTAAAAGCATTTAACTCGCAACACAAACAACTTCAAAGATGATTAGTTGTGAACAACAATTTCCACAATAGGCAAACTTGAAAATCACTATTAGTCATCTAAATGCAAATGACACTTATTTATGCTGTTTACAAAGCATTGCTTGGAAATTAGTGAAGGAAATTAGGTACTAATTGAACTTCTACCCGAAGGATAGCTTGCTTGCATGAATGCAAACTTTATAACAAATCATCATAGCCACTAAAAACAAATCATGCAACTTATTAGTTAAACTAATGTTTGGGGTTATTTTAAAAACAAGTAACAAATTTATTCAAAATTCACATCATTTGTATGAAAAAGATCTAAGAATATTCTTTTCTTAAAAATAAAATTCTCTTTTCAAAAAGCACACTTAAGCCAAAAGTAATGACTTATTCTCTAACTTTTCTAGAATCTTCTACTGCAACACTTTTCTGAAGCTCTCAAGAAATTGATCCACTTTGATTTCCGCCTATACTGATATTGAATACATATACAAGAGCAACCTCAGCTTCTGAAATAATTTTTTAAAAATTTCCCAACTCCTTTTCTCTTTCCCAAAGATGAAAAACAATCCCTTCCAAATTGTACATTTCATCTACTTGCAAATTTTTTCTAAAACCCTCTTTGATCAATTGCTGAAATTGTCTCTGTACTTCATCAATATCAAAATTAATTCCTCTCTCATTAGTATATTTAGTATTTACTTGAAATAAAAGCAATGAATCTAGAGATGAACTTTTTTACTAAAACCGACTTATTCTTTTATTCTATATAAAAGGATGAAGCCTTGTTCAGAGTTCTCATGAGAAACAAATACCGTTTTTTCCACGTAAAAATATTTTCTTGTTATTTTTTACTCCATTTTGAACCTCTATTTGCTTAAGTTTTCTATCCATATCCTCATAAAAAGGATGGTCATCTATCTCATATGTTTGAATATCATCATTTTTCAAAATAATTTTCTTTGCCCTTGCCATCAATCGATACAAATTCTTTGGTGCCTTTGATCCTTGCTGACATATGCCATCTAACCAGTTTCCCAAGTTTTTCCCATAATCAACCAACTGATCTAGGTATTTTTAATATTGGTGGACTCCAAAACTTGCAATACAAACAAGCTTGTTGTTGGTGAAGGTTGTAAGAGATAAGTTATGTATTCTCGAAGTTGTCTAATTTTTAACTTTCAAAACTGTTTTGTCTTCACTATCTTTTATTATTCTTCCTTTGTCATATTTTCTATGATAATTTCCAATATGTTGACATCTCCTTAATGAGTACTTGAGCCAAAATTTGTCTTTACAACTTGAATATCAACAACTTGCACATCCTGATCACTTTTATTCGACGGAAGCATATTTGTTTTAGCAGTGATATGCCCTTCCTAACTTTTTATCAATCCTGTTTGCCTTTACGCGTTCTTCTTTTACTCATCTTTAACCAAACTAGGCACAATACTGAAATTAAGAGGTAGTGTTATCATTACCCTTCTTCTTTTGATTAAATATGTGCGAATCCATCTGGAAGTACTTGCAACAAGCCTTGTAATTCCTCTCTCTATGGTCGATACTTCTTCAAATTGTTTTGGTGAAATGTTTGAATTAGAAACAAGAGGGCCAATTTCTAATTGAATTAGTGCTGAAGATGAAGCAACCAAAACCTCTTAATCGGAATTTGGAGGTGTAATAACCATCCTCAATATTTTTTTGAATACATGCTAGCTCTCAGCCGAAATGAAAGTTTATCGCAACTTCCTTCCTACATTTTGATCACTCAGATCCCCGAAAGGCCAAGTTGAGAGCTTATGGTGTTCCAAAATTACAATAAACTGAAAGTAAAACTACTAAAAGGAAAGCATTAGGTGGCAAGCCGGTCAAACTACTTATTCAGTGGGATGCATATATAGTACATGGAAATCTTATGCAGTGGAGTGGTGAGCGAGGGGCACATCCACTCATTCAACAGGAAAGCTTATCCAAACTAAAACTAAATAACAACTTGGGCACACCCACTTGCAGTTGGAAAGCTTATGCAAACTTAACTGAAAATCAAGCTCGTTCTACTTGTCTAGTGGTGGGTGATTAGAATGAACTGCTTATTCAGCGGGATAAGTATTAGCAAATAAAACCAAAATAACTAAAATATACCTTCCCAATATTGCTTCACAATTCTTGAAAATAATTCTTTGTTTATGCTCTTGGTAGCTTGATATATATATTTTTTATTTCCTATTTTTCAAATTTGAATAATCAATAATTTTACACTTATCTGCCAATGTCAGTAACAGCACCACACTATTTTCTAGCAGCGTCGTACCATTTTAGTTGTCATAGCAGTTTCTGCAACCCTTGTTTTTAGCCTGTGCCAAAATCAGACGTATCCTTTGATCTGTACAGTAGTATCTTATCATTTCCAAGTCTGATCCATACAACTGTATGGCTCTAGTGACTGTACTTTGCTAAGATAAATTAATATATATAGAACCCATAATTATAGATCTGTTCATTGCTGCTAACAAGTGATTTAATTGCTGATTATTATGACATTCATCATTAATTATTGCCATTAAGTTCAAATCTGCCTGCATAGTTAATTTATAATCCATGTTGGAGCAATACACAAGGGTTTCATACATTTCCAACTGTCATAATAAATTCGTTACTTTTCAGCATTTGAGGGTTTCATAAATTCATATCAGCTTGTGGGGATTGAATCCGTTGTTTAGAGTTGAGTATTTTGTTTTATGAGGGTTTGCAAATTGTCTTACATTGCTGATCAGCATTAATTTCATCAGGGTCAGCACCTACATTTGTTTTTTTTTACCATTCCAGCTTGTACATGTCTGAAAATTCGTCTATTTCCTGAGGTTTTCTGATGGGGGACACTATAGATAAAACAAAAAATAGAGTGAGACATCGAACACAGTCACAAAGGGAATATGCACTCAAAACAAGGTCACTAGGACATAAGCATAGTGGGAAGAACATGACCATCTTTCCTATGGTTGCAAACTTGCAACTATTGTATTTATTTGCTGGCTACTGCATTGCATGTCCAAAATAGGGGCCTTGAGGATTATCTAGAAGAAATAACCAGATGGAGGGGTATCTGTTGCCACTTGCCAGTTATCTAGAATTTTTTATTCTCCCATAATCAGAAGTTGTTTGGCTGTCTTAAATGGAAAATATCCGTTAATCATCCAACTTTGAAAAGAATTGCATAGATGATTCATGAGAAAAATAAAATCTACAAGGTCCAGATGCACCTTCCAAGCACACACTTTCAAGACTAAATTGAATTTTCATGGCTTTAACCTCTTGGGACATTATTCAACCGACTGTTCCATGTTTTAGCACCAAGGAACTCAGTAATGGTGTTCATTATTGTACTCATTTTTTTTTTTTTTTGATCTGTGATGTCTTTTTTATATTTGAGTTTCTAACCAGTGGGGGTCACAGATGGGGGACCCCCTCCCTGTGGTTATAGTATTATATGAGTTATTAACACCTCATCCTTATCGTTTCATTCTTTCACTCCTTGTCACTCCATTCATCTTCTTATAACTCCCACACCTTATCTCTCCACATGTTCACCTTATGCCTCCACAACCACGAGCGAGCACCCCCTTATCACTCCGCCAATTGCGGCTCCTCCTTATCTCTCCATCCGCGAAGCTCGGGCCTCCTTATCTCTCCATTAAGTTCCCTTATCACTCCATCCTCGCCTAATCAGCCCGGGGACCACAGTTTGACAGGGCATTAACACCCTAGCATTGACCGTGTGCCAAGCGACCTACTTGCCAGAGCCGGGGACCACCGAAGTCAGCAGGGAATCCACGTACACTGTACACTGTGCCTGAGTTGGAGAGGCATTAGCACCTCCCACACGTCCAATACTGCATCCTCTGTGCTAAGCCTGGGCGCTGAAGCATCTGGCAGAGAGAGTTCTAGCCGAAACTCCAACACAAGATGTCTTAAACAAGAGGCGCTCAGCATACCGCTGCGGTGTCGGTTCAACCCATTATTATACTCATTATTGCCCACAAAGCTTTGCTCTCCAATCTTCAATGGCACAACTTTCTCAAAGGCTCCTCAAAAGGTCTGATTACACTTTATGTTGGGATGATCCAGTCTTTGTTTACATATTTGGACTCAACAGACCAAAAAATTTCTGACTTGGCAAAACTTGACAACTTACTAAATACTTAAATTTCTTAAAAAAATATAATTTAGTTGCAAAATACAATTAGAAAATGCATCAATTGAGTTTGGTGGGGTTCTAGTTGCAGTCATTTCATCATTTATAGAAGGCAAAAAACATTGTTTTTTCAATTGTGAAAATCACATTTTTTCCACATTGTCTTGATGTTTTTGCTACATCATTCCTACATGTCGTATGTTTTTCATGTAGACTTGGCAATTACTTGCAATTAACTTGCCACCTAACTCATGAAGACTTGTCAAAGACTTTGCCTCATAACTTGGTGAGTTAAGCTTGAAAAAATTTGTTTTTGTGAAATTCTTGCAATTACTTGCTGAGTAGTTAAACTCTGGATTGAGCAATACTTATATATTTTTTCCTCCTTCAGTCTCCTTTATATTGCCATCTTGCGTGAATTGTGGAGTGTCTTGTCCCCTTTCCAAAAAATTGAGTAGACTCAAGGAGTTATCAAGGACTGGGGATTGAAGCTACCGCTTGACCTATGCCAAGGCAAAAGACTAGAGTGGATTCAAAGAGTTGTCAAGGATCAGGGATTGGAGGTACCACCTAACTTGTGCCAAAGCGGAAGGCTGGAGTAGACTTAGGGATATGTTGGGGTTGGGGATCATAGATACTGCTCAACCCATGCCAAAGCGAAAGGGAATGCAAAACCTTGAAACTCCTATTTGGAAGTTTGTAAGGCCTCTAAGGCCAACCTATTATGTAATGTGTTAATTTCAAATTTGGGCCTTGCTGCCAATTTAGTTTTAGGCTGACTAGTTTTGTCATTTGGATTTGCAACATATAAAACTTGGAAAAACATTTCATTTGGGGATCAAGCATGTTATGCCATTTTTATCTTTTGGAACACTTTGTGTTCACGAATTCTTCTATGGATGAAAGCCCATAGGAGATTGTGATCAGTGGACAAAAACCCATTGGTTGTTGGAATCAGAGGGGGAAAACCCTTTTGGTTCTTGGGGCATTTTTACTAAGGGACTGCATTGGAGCTTCAAGGAATAGCAGGATAGTTTAATAATCAATGTGAGTATTGTTTGTTGCAGATTTGTAGTTGTTGTTTGTTATTGTTGTAATTACTGTCATAACAACCCTACTTCTTGTAGTAATTGGAATCATATCAATATAAGAGTTGTTGCAAACTTCTAAGACATTTGTGAAAATTGTCTATGTTAATTTGTTTGTGTTGTTTGGTGTGATTCGTTGATGTTTTCAAAATTTTCATTATCATTGAAAAATCTAAGATAGGATGATATAGTGGTATCAGAGCTAAGATCTTGCTAGTTAGTAGGGTAAATTTTTTTTTTTCTTCTGTTGATGGTCTCAAGTGATAGAGAAAGCCGGTACTTGAAAAGAGAGCAGATGTTGTTAGAACAAAACACTAGTGACACAAAGAAAATGTTGGTAGAAGAAAGAAGGCTCAGTGCTAAAGATAGAGAGAAGATCCTCCAAGAAAATGTAATCAAAATGAATGGGAGGCAAGATGCATTGACTACTCTGATGGTGAAAACGTCAAAAAATCTAAATCAATTGAAGAATGCATAGTTAAATAGAGCAACTTAGGGTGAAGGAAGCACATCAGGAAATGGTAGATATACGGGGCATTCCATTCCAAAACCTTCAAAGTTAATGAATCAAAGAAAGGAAAGAGTTGAAGAAGAAGTTTACGAAGAACCTTATGTTGGCATTGTGTTGTCATTGATGTCAACCGGTATAAGAGATGTTTGTGCAACACTATCATGGAGGAGTACAGGATGACATATCTTTGATATCACCTTTTGTTGCAAAATACCGGTAAGGTAAGGGACAATATGTCATTCAGATGAATGACCACTGGAGTCACCGGTACACAAGCTAGTGTTTGACTTGTGTGGATGAAATGGATAGGTTACCGGTACAGTGTATCATCGGTAAGGAGAGTATGTCAACTGGTAAGTGAAGTGCTGGCAATGAGCAGGATGCTTGGATGTTGTTTGTGATGAAGAGGCAGAATGTTACCTAAATCGCATCAACACCGGAGTAGAAGAATAAATAGGTCACCGGTATGCTGTGTGGATGCAGAACAACAAGACTCCCATTGGATAGAGATGCAGTCACCATGTGAAGAGATGACTGATAGTGAATGTGCCCACACCGGATCACATGTGCCTGTTTGAAGATATGCTGCACAAACAGGGAAGCCACATGAGTGCATTGCAGGATGCAGATGACAAGGTATCACTCCATCGGTAAGTGGAACTTATCTCCTATTATGCATAGTATGCATCATAATTCTGTGAGATAAGGAAGAAGAGGTAAAGGCAGATGTTTGAAGCTGACACTGGATCTACCAGTGAATCAAAGGGATACCTCAAGTGCATGAAATCAGGGATATGCATTGGACTGACATAGAAGGCATGTTATGCCACCGGAACAAAAAAGGAAGAGTAAAGAATTGATGAGTTTTTCAACTTGACAAACCGACTGAGATGATATTCAGTTTGATGATGAAGAAGGCAAAGTGGAGTAGCTGAAAATAGAGAATGAAACCAGCAAGCATATGCTTTAGATGGAAACTATTGAAGGTTGATGACATGGTTTCATCAAGATGGCTACCGGTAAGCATGAGAACCGGTAAGGAAGCAAAGAGGCTAAGAGATGCGCTTCTACCTGATGAGAATGAGCATGCTATGGATAGACATGTTTGGCGACTGGTTAATGTGTTCCACCGACAGTTCAACAAAGAGCAGACATGAAGGTTAACCGATAAAGTGTGAGATGCTGGCAGGGTTAGTGAACC
Source organism: Cryptomeria japonica (assembly GCF_030272615.1). NCBI lineage: Eukaryota > Viridiplantae > Streptophyta > Pinopsida > Cupressales > Cupressaceae > Cryptomeria > Cryptomeria japonica. The sequence continues at coordinate 354,804,829 of NC_081407.1, read as the reverse complement.
GGCAGAAAAGAAGAACCGGTTGAGTGTTTGGTTGGTGATCTTGTCTGAACCGATACAAAGGTCCAAGCTGGCAGTTGGTCAACAAAGGTGCCACGTGGAGTCAAGGTGGCAGATTTGCATGCAACGGTAGATGGAGTGTGCACCGACAAGGTTGTTGCAGAGTTGGTTGATATTAATGGTAGACCCCGTAAATCATGGGGAGTGTTGCAGAGGTGTGTGGCTACAGGAAGGTCGGACTGAGGTGATCGATGCAGAGTGTCTAGGTGCAGGATGAGGTTGATGATGAAATCTGTGAACCATTAATGGTGATTGATCTTGTGTCTCACCGACTGACTATCCGTGTTTGCTAAACATAGCAAACGTGTTTTTGAAGGCACGTTAATGGCGGTGATTTGCAGATAGCTGTCTGGGAGATCGGATCGGATAAGATCTGATTGGATTTGGTTTGCCTTGAGGTTGGTGAGGAAACCCTAACTGCCTGAGATTTGAATTGGCTTTTGGCGGGAAAACCAGGTTATAAATAAGGAAGCCAAAATCATTGATGGTTGCTGCTGAAGAGGAGAGTGTTGCTTCTGCATATGAGAGCAAATCAGTCAAGTTCTCAACGAGTATCTGAAGAAAGACTGAGTGTGTGCGAGTGTGAGTTAGGTTGAGAGGATCAACTGGGAATGGTGAAGAACCGACAGTCTTCAAGTGAGTCCGTGAGAGAAGTATACTGGTGGTGATCAAACCGGTAGAGAAGAGTTGCAGAAGAGTGCAGCGCAGGCAAAAAGGAACTAGCAAAAGGTAGAACCGGTGAGAACAACCGAGCAGTTGAGAGAAGTGACAACCTGTAGAGAGAACCAACAGATGGAGAGAACCGGTAGAGAAGAAAAAAGGTCGAACCGATAAGGTTGTAGCATGAGATAAGGTTGCTGAAGTGAGAGTAAATCGGCAGAGAGCAGAACCAACAGAGTTCTGAACCAACAGAGAGTAGAACCGGTTGAGAGAGAGAGAGAGAGAACCGACAATGAACTGGACAAGAGGTCTAGTAGAGAGATTTGAGGAAGAGTTACAAAATCCATTTGTAACAAGGCTATTAACTTGTGAACGATTATGTTTTGTATCCACTGAGTTGGAGCTCGGTGCAAGGGTTGGTGCCCTAAATATTGTAATCAGAGATTCATTGTGAGGCTGGATTGGAGCAGTATTCTCCAACAACATTTCTCACCGAGGTTTTTCCCATCTTGGGTTTTCCTCGTATATGCTGGTGTTATGTGATGTCCCTCTTGTGTCAATGCATTTGTGTTTAGTCTTCTCACTAACCGGTAAGTTTGCATTCAGTTAGATTGTCAATCGGTATACTCACATAAGGATAGTTAAAGGGAAAAGTTTGAGAACCACTGATTCACCCCCCTGTCAGTGGTGCACTGTGTCTAACAATTGGTATCAGAGCCTAGGTTCCCAGTCAGATGAGCTTTCTCCAGCTTGGGTAGATTCTGGCTTAAGGACACAATGGTTTGTTTAGTGTCAATCCCTGCTCCAGTTTTTGATGGTTCAAACTATTCCATTTGGAGTTGTAGAATGGAAGTCTAACTACCCTCTCTTGGGTTTGATGTGTGGATGTCTGTTGTAAATGGCTGCCCTAGTAAAGTTAGTCCTCCCATCGATTTAGATGCAGAAAGAAGAAACCAATGCAATGAAGCAGCTATGAAGGCTATACCCTGTGGGCTAACAGATGATGTCTCTTCATAGGTGGACAGATGCAGATCGGCAAAAAGTCTATGGGATAGACTGGAGAAGCTCTATGGAAATGAGCCCACTACTGCAGAATCGACTTGTGATGATGTGATGAGAAATGCATCTCATTTATCTGCAGATGATGAAGGTAGATCTACTAGCAGGCGCAACATTGATGAAGAAGGAACTCACCTCTTCATGGCTCAAGAATCAGAAGACGAGAGGCACACATTTGAGAATGATCATGCAAATCACTCCTATCGGCGAGATGTGTTTGGCAGTGATAGTGAAGGTGAAAAAGAAGAGGAAGCAGAAGTTGATCTTGAAGGAGAGCTTGTAAATGCACTTGAAGACCTCAGTAGAGTAAGAAAAGACTACAAGCTATTCAAGAATGCTGCTATTGTGGAGTAGAACCGGTTGATAAAATGCCTTGAAGAATCTGAGAAATGCATCTCAGAGTTGAAGTCTCACAAGGAAGACACCAAGGAGTGTCGGTGCAGTGATCTAGCCTCTGAGCTAGAAGTAAAAGATAAAGAATATCAGAAGCTGCTTGGAGAAATGGAGGTTCACCGAAATGACCTTGAGAAGTGTCAAGATGAGCTCAAGGTAAGAATCCGGTTTGATGGCAGCAGTGATGCCTTGGACAAGATGTTGAAGAAGCAAAAGCATGCCAAGGACATTGCAGGTTTAGGATGTGGTGCTGGTGAATGCTCCACCAGCAAGAATGTCCCCCACAATGACATTCTGTTTGTCTCCTCAAATGGAGAAAACAGGGGACAAACCTTCACAGTTAGAAATGCTCCCCGGAAGAAGGTTGATCTAAATACAGTCGGTGAAGACTTGCAAACAAGAATGAAGACCGGTGTTGCAAGAAGGAGGAACAATGCAGATGTTAGGGGTCAATAACACATGTTAGGCTGTAGTTGGGATGGGTGTTTATGTTTGGTTATGTTTGAGTCGTCAAGAGGTTCCATTGGGGTAGTTGATAGTTAGTGACGGTTGGCAACTTGGCCAACCGTCGAGTCTAAATATGATTTGGATGGAACCTCAGCAAGGATGGTATTGTACTGGCATATCCTTGGGAATTCAATAAAGATATCATTCTTCTGGTATAGCTGTTTGTTATTGTTACTTATGCTTTGATATATGAATGTTCTGTTACATGACTAGTTGGTACGTGTGGGAAATCCTTGTTTTATCTGTGAGTTTACCAACCTTACATTAAGGTCCAACCAGTTCAAGAGAGTACGGTACCTTCCAGACACATAATACCTTCCGAGCATATAGTAACTTCCAAGCGCTACATAAAACCCTCCAGAGAAAAACAATGGCACACACCCCGGAGAAACAAAAGCTTCCAAAATTCATGGGCGATGGGTCGGAGGATCCCGTACGACATTGTAAGACATGCGTGACCATTTGGGAGGTAAATGGCCAGGATGACCAGGATTACTCGTTGAAGGCATTTCCTGCCACTCTGCGAGGAATAGCAATTGACTGGTATACAGACCTAGATGCCTAGTATAAAATGTCATGGAACAACCTGAAGAAGTCTTTCCAAGAGGATTTCAAACTCATACGGGATGACAATGAAATCGTGGCGGAGATTTACAATACCAAGTAGGGAAAAAGCGAAAGTGTGCGGGCATATAACAGAAGGCTGAGGGAATTGCTTAACAAAATGGAGAACCAGTCGGTTGATGGCCTCAAGAAGAGATGGTTTGTTGAAGGATTGGTAATGTCTCTTAGACGGAAGATGAAGGTGATCCCTCCACCCTCGTATGACGAAGCATACAATCGTGCGATGGATATTGAAAGTGAAAATAAGACATCCCGAGGGAAGTGCCGGGTGAGTGATGGTGACAGTACGGATGAAGACAGCGATGGGGAGTCCAAAACCATGCAAGCACTTCGAAGGGATATGATGAGGATGATGAAAGAACTAAAGACTGACAAAGAAAGTGGCAAGGAAGGAAAGGAACTATGGTACACCGACTGCAAGACAGAAGGGCACACTAAGAAGAGTTGCCCTCGAAAAGCCTTTTGTGACATTTGCCAAGTAATGGGACATTCCATTAAGGAATGCCCATACAACTTGAAAGCATGGAGCACACAAGTGCTCTATGCCCAACCCGACCAAGTCACACAACCAGCGACACCTCCGAAGCCGGTAGCAAACTCTGGCGCCTCTCCTGGGGGGTATCGAAACAACCGGTAGGGTAACAACAGGCCCAATAATAACACGCCGAGGAGTAGAATTCAATACAACGCAAAAGGACGACCCATGATCCAATGCCGGAAATGCAACGAATGGGGTCACTTTGCGCGGGAATGTCAAAATGGAGATGACGTAGGAAGTTTGCTGTGCAAATGGTGCGGTTTGGGGAATCACGAGGACGCAGAGTGTCCAAAGCAAAAAGGGGTGAATATGTTGGAGGTAGAAGAACCGGGGGAAGGCGTATTGGCAATCACAAAATTGCAAAACAAGAAAGCCATGCATCCTGACCCTCGCACGGAGAAGGAAAGACTCCAGGAAGCCAGGGCGGATATTGAGCGGGCGATGGTAGAAGAACGGAGGGCCTCGCACTCAGTTGCCAGTACCCCACTCCGGTCAGGACCGGAGAAAACCATCATTAAGAAGATGTTACAGACCACCTTACCCGTACGGGTATCCGACCTTCTGCAAACCATGCCGCAGTTGAGTATGGCCCTGACAAATGCAGCCGGTGACATCACCGTCATCCAGGAACATCGGACGGCGACAAAACCACCTAGCGCGGCTCCGGTGAAGGAACCTGGTACGGATGCCATGGACCCTATGCTGCTCATGGTAAGCATTGGATGAAAACCTGCCATGGTGATGTACATAATGGGACAGAAGCTCACAAACACCATTGTGGATGGCGGGTCTGGAGTCAACGTGCTATCGGAAGAAACTTGGAGAGGTCTTGGCAAGCCTACTCTCTGGCCACCAACATTCCATCTCGTTGGTGTGGATCAGCACGACATCAAACCCCTCGGGACTATCATGGCACAAAAGGTGGTGATCGGGACACAACAATTCCTTCTGGACTTCGTAGTCATTCCACTGGAGAGAAAAGCATACCACGCCCTCTTGGGAAGGGGATGGTTGATCATGGCCAGAGCCAATCATAGCTGGAAAAAGAATACACTCTCAATCGAGAGTGAAGGTCATAAGTATGTGATTGACTTGAGGAATCAGTCCGTCAGTGAAGAGCTCGTGTCGTCTGACTTCGACTCGGAAGACTCAAATAGATGGGAGTGGGGTTCTGAAGGAGACAGAGGAGGGAGGGAACCCAACGAAGGAGTGCTGGAACTGGACGGATGCTCTGAAGATGGAACTAGTTCGCTAGCCGTACTCTTCCATTGGCAGATGGAGGATTACGAGGTCTTCCACCCGGAGTGCCACATGCTGCAAATATGCGAAATTGGGGAATCAGGGGGCGGTATGGAAGAACAGCCCGGAGTGCGGTTGGCACCAGGAGGGAATGACATGGGTGGATGACACGCCAGCCCATCAGTTTGAATGAGACAAACCCATCAAGTACGAGGAAAGGGATGTGAAAAAAGTCAATCAAGGCAAGGATGAGGACTCGCAGGTGATACTCGTAGGGGATGACTGGAACCTTGTACCGAAGGCGACGACTTTCAGGATATTTTTGGAATACAAGCACGTCTTTGCCTGGTCCTACAAGGACTTGAAGGGGGTAACACTGGAATTGTGCGTACATCGCATATCCCTCGTACCAGGAGCCCAACCCGTATGGAGGAGACCGTACAGGATGAACAAGAACTACGCAGCCAAGGTGAATGAGGAAATCAACAAAATGTTGGAGGTTGGGATCATATTCAAAGTGGAAACTAGTGATTGGGTTTCCCCAATAGTCATTTCTCTCAAGAAGGAAGCTAATCAGATAAGAATATGCGTGGACTTCAGGTACCTAAACGCAGTAACAATCGAAGATCCATTACCAATCCCATTCACTGACAGCATCCTGGAAGAAGTAGCTCGCCATGAGATATAGACATTTCTGGATGGGTTCTCGGGATACAATCAAATAAGTATTGTGGAAGAAGATAAGCTAAAGACCACATTCGTGGTGGAAGAGGGGGTGTATGCCTGCAATCGCATGCCCTTCGGGCTATGTAATGCACTGACAACCTTCTAGAGAATAATTTTACACATTTTTGACAAAATGTCCGCAGGAAATTTTAGGGCATTCTTGGATGACTGGTCGATTTTCAGTGATCACGATACCCATCTAAAGGTACTCGGAGAATGTATGGAGAGGTGCCGAAAAGCTAGGTTGGCTCTTAACCCGAGGAAGTGCAGGTTTATGGTACCGCAAGGGAAGCTTCTCGACCACATTGTTTGTAAAGGTCTGAAGACAGACCCGGATAAGATAGGAGTGATTGTCAACATAGAGAATCCAACGAATGTGATAGGGGTGAAGTCATTCTTGGGCCATGTTGGCTACTACCGGAGATTTATCAAAGGCTTTGCACAAGTCTCCTGGCCCCTAGATAAGCTGACAAGGAAGGGAGAGCCGTTGGTATGGTTACGGAGCAGGAAGAAGCCTTCAAGGAATTGAAAGATCGGCTAGTAAGTGCACCAATACTGGTGTACTCGGATTGGAATAAGGAGTTCCACGTGCATGTCGATGTCTCCAACTTCACAATTGGTGCTACCCTCGCACAAGTAGGGACGCAAGGACTGGATCATTCCGTTTTCTTCGCCAACCAACTTTTGTCAAGGGCTGAATGAAACTACAGCACAACGGAGAGGGAGGCACTCGGGATGGTGTACGCAGTACAAAAGTTTCGCCACTACCTGTTGGCTACTCCGTTCACGCTTTACGTGGACCATCAGGCACTAATGTATCTGGTAAATAAACCAATTATCCAGGGACGGGTAAGTAGATGGCTACTACTCCTGCAAGAATTCACCTTCATCATTATTGTACGGCTAGGCAAGTCCCATGTGATAGCCGACCAACTATCAAGGATTAGATCAGGAGAACCGGCCGAAGGGGTGAACGAGGACTTCCCAGATGCACACTTGTTTCAGATTGCAGTACTACCATCATGGTACGAGAAGATCGACCAATACCTCTCTACTTCCACATTCCCAAAGAAGATGCCCCCGAGGGAACGACGAAAGCTGGCACTGAAGAGTAAGACCTTCCAGCTAATCAAAGGTCTGTTATATAAAATGGGTTGACCAAATCCTGAGGAGATGTGTTATGGAGGAGGAAATCCCTAGTGTGTTGAAGGAAGCACATGACGGGTTAGCAGGCGGACACATGGGACCAGATGCAACTACCAAGAAAGTACTTCTGGCCGGTCTGTGGTGGCCAACTCTACACACTGACATCCGAGAGTGGGTGGTTGGGTGTGACACTTGCCAATGTGCAGGAAAACCACCCAAGCGGGACTTCATGCCCCTCTTTCCCTCGCAGCCACAGGAGCTATTCGAACGGTGGGGTCTGGACTTTGTAGGACCCTTGAAGCCAAGGAGCATACACAGGTGCAAATATTATGTAGTGGCTACGGAATACCTCACCAAGTGGGCAAAAGCAAGAGCTTTGCCAGATAACACGACTCTGAGTACGGCACGGTTCTTGTATGAACAGATCGTCACGAGGTATGGGATATCCCTTCAAATCACCAGTGACAAGGGAGTGCACTTTGTCAACCAAGTAATCCGTACCATGACTGTAGAATTCAAAATCTTTCACAATCTCTCTAGTCCATACTACCCCCGAGCTAACGGACAGGCATAAGCAACCAACAAGGTGTTGGTGTCAATAATTTACAAGTCGTGTGGGGTGGAGCAGGAAGACTGGGAGGAAAGGCTACCAGCCGTACTGTGGGCCTACCACACAACCTACAAGCTCACCACGGGGCATACCCCATTCCAGCTCATGTACGGGCATGAGGTAGTGGTACCGGCCGAGTACACCATACCTAGCCTCCGGGTGGCGGTGGATAATAGACTCGGTGATGAAGAAAGCTTGAGTGCAAGGCTTGATAGCTTGATGAAACTGGACGAATGAAGGATAATGGCACAATGGGCAACAAAGGTAGCGCAACGACGGCGGAAGTGCTGGCATGACAAGCACCTACGGTGGGTCAACTTTCGGCTGAAGCAGTTGGTTTTGAATTATAACGACCGGAACGAACTTTGACCGGGGAAGTTTAAAGTTCGTTGGCTCGGACCCTATAAGATCAGAGAGGTCGGCAAGAACGGGGTGGTGAAACTTTCTACTCTGGATAACAATCCAATCAGGGACCCAGTGAATGGTTCAAAACTGAAAATCTACAAAGAACGGAACAAACCTGTGATCGGGATCAACATATTGGGATATGCTACAAAAGGGAACTGGACCATTGGCAAGAGCAAGGAAGAAATATAGTACCTGAACAACAAGGAGGAAACTAAGGGGGCGGAATGATCATTCAGCAACATTGGTAGAGGCAATAAGCTACCCTGTGGATCACAAAGAGCCATCTAAACGATGCAACCTAACCCCGAGATACCTTGGTAAACTGAAGGTACGAGGAATTACATTTAAAAAGTGCTGTCAAATAAAAGAATTAAAACAATTGATAAGAGATGGGATGTTAAAAATAGGAAGAGAAAAGTATATGGAGGAGATAAAAAGGCCAGGGTTGGCGAGTATTAAAAAATTAAAGTGCAAGGCAAAAGTAAGGGAAATAAGTAAGGAAAAAATACGATTGATAAAAAGACAATTTATTTATAAAAAGTTAATAAAATACTTATGCCTAACCCTAACCCTGACAAAAGATTATAAAAACCCCCAAAAAGATGATTTGTACACATTTTAGGAGGGGAGTCAGAGCCGCGGAAGTAGGACAAAACCGGGAGAGGGAAGGAAAATTTCCATCTAGCCATAGGAGAAGTTGAATCTGTACGGTGCAGGTGAAGAAGTAGAAATACCGTACAGTGTACGGTCAAGATGTACGATCAACACACAGGCACAGAGCAAGGCGAGGAGTCCGTACGACGTACGACAAAGCACCGTCCCGTACGACGCAACTCACTCGTACGACGCACATCATCCAATCAATCCATACGGCGTAGCTCATCCACCCATTCCGTACGAAGTAGTCCATTCATCCGACCCGTACGATGTACGACATAAACTGCAAAGAGAGCATGGTATAGTGTACGATGAAACCGTACGACAAAGATCACACAGGAGGCATCGTACGACATATAGGGAAACCGTACGGATATCGTACAGGAGGCATTGTACGGTATACATGGAAGCAATTAGGAAGAGGTCGTATGGCCACGCTATAGGTACAACAACCAAAGGTGAAGGCCATACGACAACCAAGAGAAACCGGTACGGACCACTGGAGGAATATCGTACGATCAAGGAAATAGTATATAAAAAACTCGAAGGCATCAACTTGGAAATCCGTGCCGTCCTTACGGTGTTAGGCGTAGAGTTTAAACAAATTGCGGAGGCTGTACGGCCAGAGGAAAGAAGCGTACGATATACTGTACTAGCAACAACAAGCACGGTGGTCTATACAAATTGGCGGAGCACACTTACAGATCGTTAAAATAATGGTCAAGGATGGGACAAAGATAGGAAAATAGGGCAAAGCAGCTGTAGTGCAACCATGACCACTACAGCCCCAGCCAATAGCAAGAAGGCCAAAATCAGGCCAAAAGTGCAGAAGGATCCGGAGGGAATCACTGCGGAGAATGTAGCCTTTTAGAGCATGACTGGCAGCGAATGCCGTACTTGGTGGGAGGAAACTTCCCCTGACCATGATAAAGGACTCCCTCAGAAAAGCTCTGGTAGACCATGCCATCCAGATGCTGACATTCAACATAAAAGATTTTGAGCCGGTGCTACGGACTATGGTATCCGGATACAACCGCCAGGAAAGGGCTTCCATCATTTAGTTCCAGGGTTGCACGGTACGAGTTTCCTTTAAGGCGGAAGATTTCAGGAGGGTATTTGGTATACCCGAGAAGGGGGCATCTGTAGTGAAACCGGCCAAGAAGCTCACCAAGGAGAAGAAGAAGTGGCTGCTGGACTTGGTATGCAGAGATGACCTCACGAAAGAGCAATGGAAGAGCGCCTGGTCTGATAGTAGGGGATTGAAGCGTGCGTTTATCGCACCAGGAGAATGGAGAATGTTGATGGACTTGGTAAAAAGTCGCCTCACGGGAGCCAGCCGTGCATCCGACATAGCCGTCTGGATGATAGGGTTAATGAATGGGATTAAGTGTGGCAAAGTGTACAACTGGGGGCAACTTTTGGTGGAAAGAATTCATGATTTTCTCAAGCTGGAACACAAGACATTTTACATGTGCCACCATGCCATCAGCCTATTCCTGGATGCCGTACGTTTGCAAGTACCGCCAGAAATGTGGGGGACTTTCGAACCACGTGGAAGGGTGGAACCTAATAAGCCGACCATGTACTATTATGCCCATCTGGACACGCTTGGTGACACCGCGCAGCCGGCAAAGAGGAGGAAGCTGGACGTATCTATAGAGGTTGAAGATGACAACAATACCGAAGATTCTGAGGAAGAGGCCGAAGAGACTGAGGAGTAGGAGAGTGGCAATGAGGGGTTCCGTATGGTACCACACACAGCAGGAGAGGATGAAGGGGAAGCGGAATCGCAACAACAGGAGGAGGAAGAGGAGCAACATGGAGGGCTACGGGCACAGTGGAAGAGCACGCAGGTGAAATTTCCACCCCCAAAATTATCCTCTTCAGCACACTTGGTACCACAGGAAGCACTTACGGTAGCCAGTCCGGTCGGAGATGTACGACCAGTAGGGGTGCTGTTCCGGAAAATCAATGAAGGAGAACCACCGGCACAATGACGGGTGTCATTGCCGCAGATAAGTTTAGCTGTACTTGAGTCACGGACTGTACCAGTATGGCAGAGGAGGCCGTACAACATAGTCTGAATAAAATAGCTTAGGAGACGGCCATACCAAGGGAAGAAGAGGTAGTCGTACAGGGAATTGGTACTAGTATGACAGGTTTAGGTACTGGCACAACAGGTACTAGTACGCTACCAGCGGAGAAAGATGAGTCAGGGGATGTACCAATGATGGGAGATGGCTTGGAGGAGTTGGCAGCACTAGAGACACTGATGGATGAGGATATAGATGCATCGTTGGACGGGTGGCTGGGGCAGTTTGCACTCACACCTCATCCTCCCCCCTTCCCTTCACCACATGCCATGGCCATTGGACCGAACCAGACACAGGACAAGACTAACCCTATCACGGATAAGGATGAGAGGATGTCTGTTGAGGAGAAGAATAGAGCAACAGGAAGTGGTGGGCAAAGTCCGAAGATCATCAATGTTGGGGAAAGCGGGCCGGAAGGACTTCACCTCACTCCACCAGACCCTAGCGATTCAGCAGGCTCACTCCAGCAGTTCTTTGGGGAGCTATAGGGGATTTTAGATGTAGCGCGTAGAATGGCACAGTTGACTGGGCAGATGGATGCCGGCAACTCCGCCGACGCTGAGAAATTGCGCCACTTCATGACTTCTGGATGTGCAGATGAGTTTGCACGCCACTTCGAGTAGCAGGGGTGGCCAGACTGTAGTACGCTGGAGATGGTACAGGAATGGACGCACATGCGACTGGTGGAAGGAGTGGGCACTTTGGGCGCCACTTTGCGCAGTATGGAAGGATCCTTCCGGGATGTGTACTTGCAGATGCGACAGAGTCAGATAGAGCAGCAGGCCCAACAGCTGTATGTAGCAAAACTGGAGAAGGAAGGGGAGAAGTGTGCGCATCTAGCCGCAGTAGAGAAGAACCTGAGGGCTGAGCTAGAAACGAAGGTTACTACTTATGAGGCCCGTTGCAGCATTCAAAAGGAGGTGCAAGTACTGGCAACAAAAGTGGCTGAGCTTACCTTACAGATGGAGCAAAAAGACAAAAAACTGTTGGAGGCCGCACACATGGTGAAGAAGGCACGTGAACGACAGCTGATGGCAGAGAAGAACCTCAGACTCCACACAAGGCAACAACCTTCTTCGACCACTACAGGGACGCCTCCTCCCCCTTCTCAGTCGCACTCTTTTGTTTTGTATTCCAACTCCTTTTGTCTTAGTCGTCTGGAAGACGACTACTTTTTTTTTGGGGGGGCTGATGTTAGGGGTCAATAACACATGTTAGGTTGTAGTTGGGATGGGTGTTTATGTTTGGTTATGTTTGAGTCGCCGAGAGGTTCCCGTGGGGTAGTTGGTAGTTAGTGACAGTTGGCAACTTGGCCAACTATCGAGTCTATATATGATTCGGATGGAACCTCGACAAGGGTGGTATTGTACTGGCATATCCTTGGGAATTCAATAAAGATATCATTCTTCTGGTATAGCTGTTTGTTATTGTTACTTATGCTTTGATATATGAATGTTACATGAATGTTCTGTTACATGACTAGTTGGTACGTGTGGGAAATCCTTGTTTTATCCGTGAGTTTACCAACCTCACATTAAGGACTAAACAACAGATCCCAAAGGAAAAGGGAAAATGGGAGAAGACAGCTTCGCTAGAAGCAAGAACATGAGAAGACAACAAAGAGGACCTCCTACCGGTAGAGGACAAGGAAATGTTATTGCCCACAAGACAAAGCATGTATGGAAGAAGAAGGGAGCTGATGGAAGAACTGCTCAGAATGCACATTCCAGGATCCATTCCCGGAGAAGCAGAAATGGAGATGCCAAACCGGTAAGATCTCCCCACACATGGCAGAACAAATTTGTAAGTCATATGCCATCCTTTACCGGTTATTGCTTTGCATGTAATAGTTATGGCCATAGGGCAGAAGATTGTAGAAAGAGATCTAGAAAAAATAATCTAGAATCTCATAGATATCATGCATATGAGCAAAATGTATCAAGGAGTAGATACATGCATGTTCCCTCTCCCGGTTATGCAAATATTATTTGTTATAACTGCAATGGAATTGGCCATAGAAAGTTTGAATGTAGGAAGAGGAATTTGCAGTCACATGGAGGCCGGTACAGCAACTATGCTCTGCAGAAAAGTGGGTACAAAGCATATGAAAGTCAAAGACCTGCATGGAACCAAAGAAGAAATGTCCCTGCAGGAGCAAGTTGTCCACCGGTTTCGGTTGCTAGTCACAACAACATGACCAAAAGAAGATGGTCAAACCGATATGTCGAGATTCTCCAATCATGAAGTTGGGATGGATGTTGTGTGCTACTATAGCACTACTTCCGGCTATGAGGCAGAATAAGGAAATGGAAGGACCCATCAGTAGAAGAAGGAAAGACCTGCTCCCAAGACTAAAAATGGGAAGAAGAATGAAACCAAGCAGGTGTGGAGGAAGAAGAGCATGGACCGGCACTGTGCATTCAATGCACATGTGATATCTCCTAAGGCCTAGAGGAGATGCAGGATCTTAGGGGGAGTAATACACTGAACTTATCATTCACCCCTCAGCGAAGGACACATGGAAGAACAAGCTGCTGCCGGTATGAAAGATAGAAATGAGAAGATAAGTGTGTGTAGTGGCTGCTTGGGCTACACACCTTCAGATCAGTGTTGGATCACTACTGCTGTGTCAATGTATGACAAGATAACAATTGGAATCAGATACAAGGTGACACAAAATGTCAGGAGTCACAAGAAGGTGCTCCAGTAGTGATAATGGACCGGTACAAGAAACCGATATGTGCAGGATGTTACCGACAAGAATGCTGAACAGGTACTTGCAGGTTATGTAAGACAATGAGGTCGGATATTATTGCATTAGCCTCGGTAGCATGGAATGGGAAGTTATGTCTTAGATGGTGTTGATGAAGGCCTGAATGACATATGTTGGCCTGGTGGTTGATCATGCAGACATGCATGTTTTTGGGCTAACCGGTTTAATTTATGGCATGATGATGTCATTGTATGGCATTGTGAAGAACTAGGATCATGTCATAGGCTGTGGTGGATATGATGGAGCTAAAGATCATCAGATGATCACATATGCACAACTCAACCCCTATATGGAGTTGATTGGAGCCCCATTATTGGGCCTGACAGGCAATAAGAACCTGAGATGTATGACTCAGGGGGAGTTCAAGTGTTTATGAAGTAGAGCCGACATGCTTGAACTTGTGAGGATACTGACTGCAGATGATGGAAAGTACAGTAGGAATACCCAGGAGAATTTCATGGTTAAGGGTATCTACTTGTCATTTGGTTGGTTGTATCTATAGTACAATCACATTTGATTCTAAAGAAATTTGGGATCAAACGAGAGGTGATGCAGTTTGACCGATAGGTAAATAGTATTCACTGACACATATTTCTGCAATTGAGTGCTTTAAACAATTTGCATCAGATTTGCATGCTCAATTGGTGTCAGTTGATGGTTGAGTCCTCCATCTCAAGTGCTGTGACTTGAGAAAATGTAACAAGTGGTATCAAAGGAGGAGATGCATCCAATGATGATAAAGGGGGAGAAAGAATTCTGTCAGTGACCGATAAATACAAGGAGGAATGATAATCCTGACAGTGCCCTTTGCCATTGTTGTCAAAGGGGGAGAAAGAATTCTGTTAGTGACTGGTAAATACAAGGAGGAATGATAATCCTGACAGTGCCCTTTGCCATTGTTGTCAAAGGGGGAGAAAGATTTTGTTGTATACCACATACTGCATGTGTGAGAATCCACTGGATCATACAAATGAGAGAGATTATGTAGTATGCTGGATACTACATGAGTTGACATCAATGCCAAAGGGGGAGATTGTTGGCATTGTGTTGTCATTGATGTCAACTGGTATAGGATGACTACCGGTATAAGAGATGTTTGTGCAACACTGTCATCGAGGAGTACAGGATGAGATATCTTTGATATCACCTTGTGTTGCAGAATACGGACAAGGTAAGGGACAATATGTCATTCAGATGAATGATCACTGGAAGTCACCGGTACACAAGTTAGTTTTTGACTTGTGTGGATGAAATGTACAGGTTACCGGTATAGTGTATCATCGGTAAGGAGAGTATGTCAACTGGTAAGTGAAGTGTTGACAATGAGCAGGATGCTTGGATGTTGTTTGTAATGAAGAGGCAGAATGTTACCTAAATCACATCAACACCGGAGGAAAAGAATGAACTGGTCCCCAGTATGTTGTGTGGATGCACAACAACAGGACTCCCACCGAATAGAGATGCAGTCACCATGTGAAGAGATGACTGACAGTGAATGTGCCCACACCGGATCACATGTGCTTGTTTGAAGATATGCTGCAGAAACAGGGAAGCCACATGAGTGCATTGCAGGATGCAGATGACAAGGTATCACTCCATCGGTAAGTGGAACTTATCTCCTATTATGCATAGTATGCATCATAGTTCTGTGAGATAAGGAAGAAGAGGTAAAGGCAGATGTTTGAAGGTTGACACCGGATCTACTGGTGAATCAAAGGGATGCCTCAAGTGCATGAAATTAGGGATATGCACTGGATCAACATAGAAGGCATGTTATGCCATCGGAACAGAAAAGGAAGAGTAAAGAATTGATGAGTTTGTCAACTTGACAAACCGATTGAGATGATATTTAGTCTGATGATGAAGGCAAAGTAGAGCAGCTGAAAATAGAGAATGAAACCGGCAAGCTGATGCTTTAGATGGAAACCGCTGAAGGTTGATGACATGGTGTCATCAGGATGGCTACCGGTAAGCATGAGAACCGGTAAGGAAGCAAAGAGGCTAAGAGATGTGCTTCTACCTGATGAGAATGAGCATGCTATGGATAGACATGTCTGGCGACCGGTTAATGTGTTCCACCGACAGTTTAACAAAGAGCAGACATGAAGGTTAACCGATAAAGTGTGAGATACCGATAGGGTTAGTGAACCGACAGAAAAGAAGAACCGGTTGAGTGTTTAGTTGGTGATCCTGTCTGAACCGACACAAAGGTCCAAGCTAGCAGTTGGTCGACAAAGGTGCCACGTGGAGTCAAGGTGGCGGACTTGCATGCAATGGTAGATGGAGTGTGCACCGATGAGGTTGTTGCAGAGTTGGTTGATATTAATGGTAGACCCCGTAAATCATGGGGAGTGTTGCAGAGGTGTGCGGCTCGAGGAAGGTCGAACTGAGGTGATCGATGGAGTGTCCAGGTGCAGGATGAGGTTGATGATGAAATCTGCGAACCATTAATGGTGATTGATCTCGTGTCTCACCGACTGACTATCCGTGTTTGCTAAACATAGCAAACGTGTTTTTGAAGGCACGTTAATGGCGATGATGTGCAAATTGCTGTCTGGGAGATCAAATTGGATAAGATTTGATTGGATTTGGTTTGCCTGGAGGGTGATGAGGAAACCCTAACCGCCTGAGATTTGAATTGGCTTTTGGCGGTAAAACTAGGTGATAAATAAGGAAGCCAAAATCATTGATGGTTGCTGCTGAAGGGGAGAGTGTTGCTTCTGCATATGAGAGCAAATCAGTCAAGTTCTCAACGAGTATCTGAAGAAAGATTGAGTGTGTGCGAGTGTGAGTTAGGTTGAGAGGATCAACCGGGAACGGTGAAGAACCGACAGTCTTCAAGTGAGTCTGTGAGAGAAGTATACCGGTCGTGATCAAACCGGTAGAGAAGAGTTGCAGAAGAGTGCAGCATAGGAAAAAAGGAACGGGTAGAAGGTAGAACTGATGGAGAACAACAGAGCAGTTGAGAGAAGTGACAACTTGCAGAGAGAACCAACAGAGGGACAAAACCACTAGAGAAGGAGAAAAGGCCGAACCGATAAGGTTGCAACATTATATAAGGTTGCTGAAGTGAGAGTAAACCGACAGAGAGAAGAACCAGTAAAGTTTTGAACCAGCAGAGAGTAGAACCGGTTGAGAGAGAGAGAATCGACAGTGAACTGGACAAGAGGTCCAACAGAGAGATTTGAGGAAGAGTTACAAAATTCATTTGTAACAAGGCTATTAACTTGCAAATGATTATGTTTTGTATTCATTGAGTTGGAGCTCGGTGCCCTAAATATTGTAATCAAAGATTCATTGTGAGGCTGGATTGGAGCAGTAGTCTCCAACAACATTTCTCACCGAGGTTTTTCCCATCTTGGGTTATCCTTGTATATGCTGGTGTTATGTGTTGTCCCTCTTGTGTGAATGCATTTGTGTTTAGTCTTCTCACTAACCGATAAGTCTGCATTTAGTTAGATTTGTTAATGTGATGTCCCTCTTGTGTGAATGCATTTGTGTTTAGTCTTCTCACTAACCGGTAAGTCGGCATTCAATTAGATCTGTTAATCGGTATACTCACATAAGGATAGTTAAAGGGAAAAGTTTCAGAACCACTGATTCAGCCCCCTCTCAGTGGTGCATTGTGTCTAACACCTTATGGTAATGATCTTGAAAGAATTGTTGAAGAATACAACAACAAACCTGAGGATTTTAAAAGAAATGTATTATTTATCACTTATTTGAATATCCAGGATACGAAGGCTTCAAGAAGAAGACATCATAATGATCACCAAAATGACGAGAACATTGATTTATAATAGAGGATTGCGAAATTGAGTGCACCCATGTTTGATGGAAGTAATGAAATCTCAACAAAGGCTTGGATGCAAAAACTTGAGACATTCTTTACACTCAGTCCTATGGCAGAAGAAGATGCTATTTAGTTTGCTACTTTACATTTGGAGGGAGTATTCTGCCTAGAAGTTTTTTAATCAAAACTTTCAGCTTTCACAATATTATTATGCAGGCATTTTGTCAAACAGTTTGCATACAATATTGTTTTGACATAAGCTCATAAACAGTCACGCAAAATTTATTTTCACAATTTCGAAATACTGCTTACAATTTTTCTTTATATAGTGGAAGCGTATGTGGTTGAGTTTTAGTGTTTTGCAATTATATTACTTGATGTTTGAGGAAAAAAAATTACGTTCCTCTTTGTTGAGGGTTTGGTTAAACCTCTACAAGGAATTATGAAGGATTTTGCACCTACAACATTGCAAGAAGCCATTAAGAGGGATTTAACCTTGAAGCCATCTGTATAGAAGAATACATTCTCTCATCATTCTAGGGAATCCACCTCATGGCAACAAATGGGAGTATTTGAAAGAAAAGATTTTCATGCCCCAACTTAGAAAAAGTTCACCCCTTATTGCAACAAAGAAGGTAGATGAAGAGATGAAGAATCATCTTAGGAGAAAGAAGTTCTGTTTTTCTCAGCATTCCATGGGGACGCGTCCCCCCGTCAGAAACGTCTCGGGGACAGGGGGACGGGGACGTGACGTCCCCCGCCGTCCCGCCACTGCCACCCAAGCGCCGCCGGGACGCGGAGACGTCCCCGCGTCCCCGCATCGCCGCGTCTCCCAGGGAGACGGGGAGACGTCTCCTTGGGAGACGTTTGGGCGTCTCCCCGTCCTTCAAGAGACGTGCAAACGTCTCTCCAAGGACGGGGAGACGCCCAGACGTCTCCTGTCGCCCCCACGTATATGCAATATTTAATATTAAAATTTAAAAAAAAGTGACTTTTTAAGTTTTTTGAGGGTTAAGGGGTAACTCTAATTGGACGTGGGCCAAAAGAAAAATAACACCCGATGCCTTTAGAAAATAATAAAAGTATTTTTGGCCTCGCGGGGTGTTGCCCCTTAACCCCGCCCTGTATTGCGACAGGGAACGCGCAAGGGACCCCGCAAGGGGCGATGCCCCTTGACCCCAACTTGGGGGCGCTGCCCCCAAACCCCTGTTGAAAAATATAGGGGGAAACCGCGCCGATAGAAGTAGGGAAAATCTAACCTCCGAGTTTGATTAGGCTCCATATAACAACACAACTTAGAAATTTTGGTATTTAGATTTAGTATTTCAAATTTCCTATAGTCTCATTTGAAATATAATTCTTACATTGTAATACTGTCATACATCTTTTCAAAACTAGTTTTTCAAGTACTATATGTATATGTATAACTATATCAGCACCGTCCCCCCGTCGCCGTCCCCCCGTTGTCCCCAAACTTAGGCCCTTGGTCCCCCCGTCCTAGAAACGCGTCCCCGCGTCCCCCCGTCCCCAACGCCCGTGGAACACTGGTTTTTCTTGAAGAGAGCCATGGATTCTTGGGCATAGATGCCTAGGTAATGCACAAGTATATTACATTGAAGCAGTATCAATTAAATTTTTAGAGTCAGAAGATGGACTTGAGGTATTTGAAGATTAGTTGAACATGTAGTTGAAGAGGTAGAGTACAAACTAACAAAAGAGAGTACACTTGCTGCTCTTTCAAGAGCTCCAAAATATTATCCTTTGAGAGTTCGTGGAGTGCTATATTGACAACGGAAGACTGTGTTGATAGATAGTGGGGCGACCCACAATTTTTTTGATGAAGGTCTGGTAGTGAAGAGGATTGAAGATAGAAGAATTTGAAGGTTTCAATGTCACGGTAGTTGATGGATTCACCATTCCATGTACTAGAGTAATCAAGTAGCTCAATATAACTCTGGGAGACCATAAGGTATTTGATAGCTTTTATGTGGTTGGTTTAGGAGATACTATTATTAATTTGGGTGTACAATAGCCCCCTACTTTTTAGGTCCTCTTGGTCTTTTGGTTGTGTTTCTCTGGGTCTTTTCGCGACAGTCTCTTTGGTCTCCCCGGTTTGCAAGTGTTTTGGATGAAATTTGATCAAGTCTGTAAGTAGTTTGAATAAATTTGGCTTGTTTTGCAACTTTTGTCCATTTTAGGGTTTGCCCTTCAGACTTGGATTTGAGGCCTTTCCTTTAGGGTTTTGGTAAAACTGAACATTGCATTGGAATCTGAGCCCTCTAAGGAAACCGCTAATGAATTTTGAGCGAATTTTTAGAAAGTTCCTATTTTTTTAGGGATTTCACTATATTCTGGATTGTCTTTATTTCACCAAAAATTAAACTTACTAATTTTAGTAAGTGTCATCTCTTTTTGTTTTGCCCTAATCTTAACATTTTGAAATGCTTACTATTTATAGTAAGTCTATTCTTAGCAGGTTCATCAACAAGCAAGGGCCCCGACACTGAAGATTGAGTATTATTGAACATTTCTAAATCTGGAAAGTTTGAAAAAGCAGGCTTTTGAGCGAAAAATGGCAAAGTGTGGAGATCATTCTAAAAGTGAAAAGCATTGAAAAATCTTCTAAGCTTAGTAGAGCAAAAATCCACTTCAATTCCAAAGATGGCATCCTGATCTGGAAATGAGCTAAAAAAAATTGACCAAGTCTGGAAGATAATTAGGCAAGAATCCCTCACCAGAGAAATGTATCCAAATGCAAGTGGGCGCCAAAATGAGGCCATGGAGGAAATTTCCTCCATTGTGAATTTTCCATGACATAGTGTATTTGGCACCCAAAAGGAGAAGTGGGCACTAGAATGGGGTGTTGGAGGAATTTTCCTCCACCCGCAAAATTCCATGACCATTCAAAAATAGCACGCAAGCAAGTACTAGAGCGCTAAACAAGGCTCATGGAGGATTTTTCCTCCTCAAGGCATTTTCTTGTACATGGTCAATTCAACACCTAGGCTAGAAGGGGGGAGCCAAACAGGGGGCATGGAGGATTTTTCCTCCTCAGGTAGATTTCCTTGACCACATGAAAATTCCGCCCTAGTCAGAGGATGAGCGCCAGATCTAAGGTATCAAGGAAAAGATATCAAAGGTGAAATTTCTTCAAGGCATGGAATTAGTGCCTAAGTTTGTAAAGGGGTGCCAAACTTAGGAGGAAATATTTAAAATAATTCAAAGTTCTAGCTTGACATGGAAATGGCGCCCAAGGATAAAGCAGAGCGCTAGACAGAGGGGGTGATGGAATTTTGTCCAAGGCATAAAATTCCTCCACATGGTCATTCGGGCACCCAAGATTGAAGGTTGAATTCCAAGGCATGTAAATTTGAAGTCAAGGAATTTTCCTTCCAAAGAAAATTCCTCCACAAGGTCATTCCAGTGCCCAAGATTGAAGGTTGAATTCCAAGGCATGGAAATTTGAAGTCAAGGAAATTTTCTTCCAAAGAAAATTCCTCCATAGGGTTATCCTAGCCAAGCTTGAAAAACTCAACGTGCTTTTGGAAAAATCGCGAGTACTTGCGAGCCCTAATCCGGCGTGAGTGACTCGCCATTAAACTCGACCACGATTTTTACAAAAATGTGCCGCGATTTTAACCAGTAAAAATCGCTAAAAATTGGAAAAAACTGCTTGAAAAATCGGTGCGAATAACAATAAAAAGGTTTTAAGTAAAAAAAAACCAAAATAATTCTACATTCCTTTTTTCCAAGTGATGCCCAAAAAAAATGCACGACGGCAGGCGCGCAACATGACTAGGGCATTTTGTAGCAAATCTGACCCACGCGACGCCATTAGGGCACGATTTTTGGCAAATCCGATCTGCGCGTGACTAGGGTTGAAGGGTTTCAAATTCTAGGTTCATTTTCTGAACAGTTCTTCTAAATTTTTTTTTGTTAACACTATTTTTAAATTTTTTTTACAGTATTATTAATTTATTAACACTTAATTTTTTTACAAGTTTTTAATAGTATTTACTATTTAGTGATTGTATTATAAGTTTTTTTTTCTAACACTTTTAATTTTTTTTTACAGTATTATGATATTATAAATTTATTAACAATTTACTCTTAAAAACAATTTATTAACAATTTACTTTTTACAGTATTATGATATTATAAATTTTTTACAGTATTATTAATTTATTAACAATTTTTTTACAGTATAATTAATTTTTTTACACTTTACAGTGACTATATTATTAAAATTTAATTTATTATTAATGTATTAACACTATACTAATAATTTATTAACACTATATTAATAATTTAATTTATTAAATTTTTAACAGTATTGTGAATTTGTGACTGTATAAGGCTAAGTTTTTAACAGAATTGTGACTATAAGTTTTTCATTTTTAATACTATGATTTTTTTTCGAGTCTGATTTTTTTAATACTGTTATTCAAAATAATAAGTTATTAACGATTTTACAGTGTTCTCTAAAATTCTAAATGTTGTCACTCCCTTTTGCTAGGTTCTCTTCCAGTTTTTTTGAAAGAAAATGGCTTCTAGTTCTATAGGTGGTGGCAGAAAGAGAGACCTTTGTTGGAAACATGGGACACCAAGTCCAAAAAGAGGAGACGTCATTTGTAACCATTGCACCAAGATTATAAAAGGTGGCATTAATAGGTTCTAATATCACCTTGCACAGATTGAATGCCGAGATACCAGAAAATGTAAGGAATGTCCTGAAGAGGCTATGAGGGATGCAATAGCAACGCTTGAAGCATATGATCAAAGGAAGGCAACAAAAAAGAGAACAACAGAGGCAATGGTAGCCCTAAGGGTAGATTTGAGTTCTACAGGGTCACATACAGATGTGGGAGCATCTAGTTCTTCCCTTGGGCTACGGATACGAGGAATGGGAAGTGTGGGCAGCCATATGGAAAACTACTTGTTGACGTGTCTAAAATCGCATTGCTACGACTCCATCTGGCCAATGTAGAATAGAATGTTATCTTTGAGTATCCTATCCTCTCTTGAGATAAGGAAATCCCTAATGCTGTGTTAAATTGATCAATGGGGATGACCTTAATGTTTCGGTTGTCAGATCTTGACTGCAGGATAGCTTAGTGGTTGATGTGATTTGCTGGGAACACAAGGGGACTTACGATTTTGCAATTAGCTGGTTTGCTGCGATTCTTGGACTGCGAAATAAAATTAAAAGGGAAGGGATAGGAGATCTAAATTTAACAAGACTAGTATGCGGGTAGACGGATTCAACATTACCAATCCCTGCTTGGCTAGAATGACTCACAACCTCGCAGGAACGGTGCAATCTTCAAGGGGACTTGGGAAGATTTTCAGACTGCAAACGCACGGCTAAGCACCCAATTCTGACGTAGCTTAGACGGACACCTGCAATTGAACTAAGCACAATTCAAAGGCTCAGGTTAACCATACAAAAGGATACACAATCAGTATATCCTCAATGGTATGAGCTCGAATCTATCAAATACCTGCACACCCAAAACATAAAGATCTATCTAAAATGCTGAAAGAAACCATGCAAACAGGATGAAAACAAGACAATAAACACCAAATCAATGTCTATATATTGATTTCAGCTGCCTATTACAACAATTTCTGCACCATCTCTATTCTACTGCTAAGATTTAACCTATTCTAACTTCTAAAATCTAACTCTCTAACAATCTAACCTTCTAACTGTCTAATCCTCAAAAATTCTAACCCTTTACAAAAGAAAGGCCTCTGCCTTTTATAGATTTTTACAATATGAATCAGAGGCTAGGATGGACTGCATTCCAGGGCTCTGATTTGCCTACTAGAAGCTGGCAGCCTTAACCCATGCCCATTAAACTCTTAGTCATCATCCAACCACTATCCTAACTACCCACAATTGTTTGGCATTAATTTGAGTCTATCCGGTAGTTGGACATAACTGTCCACAGCTGACCTGTTTCCCCTTTGTTTCAAAATATCTTGACTGGGGCCCACAGGCAGTTTACAATAAAACAGTTTCAGTTTTAGAAACTAAACTTCTGGAATTAAATCCATCCATGTATTTTTTGAGAATGCATAGACTTGCCGCATTCGTAGTGTTCTTCAGTCTTTGGTCCCGGTGGTGGACTTCATCTTTGTTCAACGACAAACTTCCCAATGCTCGGTTGCTCTCGCGCTCCTACAGCGCGTTCCTGCATCTTCTTCTTCAGCGTTCAGTGCCTGGCTCCTTGACGTTTCAGGCCTTCTCCTGGTTCCTTTTGACGACGTCTTGCGACCTGCAAACAATCAATCTCACTTAATAAATCAATTTGAAAAATTAAAATTAATTTAACAAATATTAAATTTTAACGATGTCTGGCTCGAGAAGCTCTTTGTGAGATGTATCTTTTGAATTTTTCGCTTTCTCCTCTGGGAATTCAGGACCTTTAGGCAAGTTGAGAGATTTGGTTTCGAGTTAAGGCCACCTGTTTTGAATTCATTAGGGCTCTAGGATTAAAATGCGCGAGTTCTCACTTGGTTGACCCCTTGGCAAAACTTGATTCTTTAGCCAAATTGCGAACGCCTTTAAAATACTTTCTCCTTTTACCTGGCAAAGTTCGGATTCAACAGGTGAAATTCAAGTTTTATTCAAAATCACGATGTTTGCCCACTCAATTTTCGGGCCATAGGGGCCTTTTGCAAGATTTCAAATTCTCATTTTGGCCTTATAGGCCGATTTTGACTTGGAATGACTCTTCCTCTATTGTTTTCGGGCTATTTGACTGTTTTGCAAGTTTGGAAACCTTAAGTTTTTGTGCAAATGAATGTTATCGTGTGATTTTGCTTGCTTTGTTATTTGCTTTGATTTCATGAATCTTCGGCTTCCTTAAACGTTTTTGTGCGAACTTGGTGATTTGGTCATTTTTGGCCTTGAAAGACAAAATGTAAATGTTAAAACGCCTTTCCACCTTTTACGATTTTCACTGTTTGACAATTTTTGGGCTGGAGAGACCATTCTTTGCAAGCTTGTAAAGTGACGTCCTTTCTTATGACTTGCATTTTCGGGCTAAAATGATAAAATGCAGACTTCGCGATTCTCCTTTCCTGCCCAATTTCGGGGTGAAACCACCGTTTGCAAACTTCACGATTTTCACTTGCTTGGCGATTTTCGGGGTAGAGGCATAAAATGCAAACTTATAAAGTGATTTATAAAAGTGACGCTCTTCCCTATTTCGCGATTTTATGATGTTTGCCCATTTTCGAGCTAAAATGATTATT
The DNA here is from genome assembly GCF_030272615.1 of Cryptomeria japonica. Lineage (NCBI taxonomy): Eukaryota > Viridiplantae > Streptophyta > Pinopsida > Cupressales > Cupressaceae > Cryptomeria > Cryptomeria japonica. The sequence goes on along the minus strand of NC_081407.1, from coordinate 354,780,283 downwards.
TGCAAACTTTAAAACTTAACGCCTTTCAACTTTTAGTATTTTCGGGGTTTTTGGCTAGTTTACAAAGCTTATGAATTAAACGTTTTACATCATGCGATTCTTTTCGGCTGGGGAGGGTTTTGAAAAAGCTCTATAAGTTTTACGCTTTTCACTTATGCAATTTTCGAGTCAAAAGGGGCTTTGAAAAGTTTCCATGTTAAACGATTTTCACCCTTTCCCATTTTCGGCTCTCTGAGCCATTTTGAAAGTCGGCGCGAAAGGTTATTTTGGTGAGATTTCGAAGTTTTTCAGTTCCTTGAGTTGTTTTGTAAATTTCGGCTTGGAGGGCCATTTTGAAACTTGATCTCGCCTTTGGGCTACCAAGACAATTTTGTATGCTGAAGTGCTTTCGGCCTTAAAAGGCCTTTTCGCGAGTTTGGGATTTTCGGGTAAACGGAGTTATTTGGGCGAAATAGATATTCAAAATCAATGCTTGCAGAATGGCCGTAGAGGCTGAAATTGGCCTCAGCGGCACTTGACTTGGACTATCTCCCACGTGAAGAACCTAGAGATGGGGTCCCCTGTCAATGCCGGGGATGGGCGTGCGATACGCACAACACTACTTTGTTCCACGTACCACTCCTGGGGCACAACCTGGATTGCTAGGCACTACATGGAATAAAGAGGCTCACCAACAAGCAAAGGTGGCGTGTGCTAGATTTGGGATCTACAATGATATTCCATTCAATGTTGTTTCTAGTCCATCTTGGGAGCAATTGGTCACCGCATTGAATGTGGCAGGTAAGGGGTTCAAGTCCCCAAGTCGTTATGAGATTAGTGGACCGTTATTGCAGGTTGAGGTCCAAAACACTCATGCGTTAGTGGAAGAGCAAAGGAGTATTTGGGAAAAGAATGGCTGCACCATTCTTTCTGATGGGTGGACGGATGGTAGGAATAGAACACTCATCAATTTTCTAGCTGCTTCAGGGGGACAGTTAGTATTTTTAAAATCAATTGATGCCTCCAATGAAGTGAAGAATGCAAAGACCTTGTGCAACATGTTGGATGAGGTGGTGATGGATGTGGGAGTACAAAATGTCATACAAGTTATGATTGACAATGCAGCTGCATATGTGGCAGCCGACAAACTTCTAATGGCTAGACATACGACATTATTTTGGAGCCCTTGTGCTGCCCATTGTCTTGACTTGCTCCTTGAGGACATAGGGAAACTAAGTTGGGTAAAGAAAGTGGTTGAAGATGGAAGGAATATCACCAATTACGTCTACAATCACACATGGGTCCTGAATCTTATGAGAGAGCACACTGATGGTAAGGATCTTGTGCGATCAGGGGTCACACGCTTTGCTACCAATTTCCTCACCTTGTAGATCATACTTGCTACATTGCCCAACCTGAAGCGGATGTTCGTGAGTGAAAGATGGTTGGGGAGTCCTTATGCTACAAAGCCTGAAGCAGAGAAGGTTGTGGTTGCCATTTTTGATTCTAATTTTGCCAAGATGGTGGTGGAGATCATCAATGTAAGTTTTGAAACTTTAATTGATGATTTATTATTTAATTTTCTAATATTACAATCTGTTGATTTTGTTAAATTTTTTATATCTAGGTGTCGGAACCGTTGGTGAGGATGCCACGAATGGTGGATGGTGATCATAACTCCATGGGGTATCTATATGAGGCCATGGATAAGGCCAAAGAGGCAATTCAACACTTGTATGCGTCAAACAAGACCAAGTATGAACCCATATGGCGCATAATTGATCGGAGGTGGAACCATCAACTCCACCAATATATTCATGCTACTGTCTACTTCTTGAATCCCAAGTTTTTTTACTCCCCGATTTTTAGAGTAGATGCAGAGGTTAGAGTTGGCCTTGACACATGCATTCAGAGATTAGTTGATGATGAGAACCTTCGAGACCTGATACTTGTTGAGTGGTAGAGCTATAAGAATGCCACAGGGCCATTGTTTTCTTCACCTGATTGCAAATGTAGGAGAGACACCTTACAATCAGGTAAAAACAAACATATGTTTAATTTTATTTTACCATTTATTTCTCTTTAAGATTATTAAAATCTTTACAAATAATAAATGGCATTTTTTATCCTTGCAGATTTGTGGTGGGAAGATTATGGCGCCACAACGCCTAATCTTCAAAAGCTTGCCATCCGCATATTATCGCAACCTTGTAGTGCTTTTGGTTGTGTGCGCAACTGGAGTGTTTTTGAGGTCACCCACACAAAAAAGCGCAATACTTTGACTCAACAACGCTTGAATGATCTTTTCTATGTGCGATACAACATTCGATTTCATGAGAAGAAGGTGCAAGGGCAAGATTCACATGAAGCACTTGACTTGGATGACATTGATCCATATGCAGCAGAATGGGTTGCTGCTCCTGATGATGTTGATAATGATTTGGATCCATTCCTTACTAATGAGCAGCTAAGTGAGTTGGAGAGGGCAGGAGAGGAATGGGATGCGGAAGTGGCAACACGTGAGGAGGAGGAGCACGAGGTTGATCATGCAGCAGAGGCACCTATTGAGGCACCGGTTGAGGATGTTGCCACTACTTTAGCACCATCCCCCCAGCAGCAACAATCTTTTTTGAGCTTTAGTCGTAGGCGTAATTATGATTTCTCATTTTTATTGATACCAAAACTTGAACTTGATATGTAATCAGAATATCAGAGGTTTGTGGTCTATGACTCTATGACTCTATGTCACTATGATACATTGAAATGTATTGAACTCTTATTCATATGTTGCACTTGTTTTTTGGTTTATGCTATGTATTTAACTCAAACTTTGATTTATATATCATGGAAATCAATATATGTTATACAAATTTGCTGTAAATGTGTGTTTTTGAATAATATTAAAAAAAAAAATGTATTTTCAAATGTTCGATAAAGTTGCTGAGAATTGCCGAGTTTTGGCGAGTCCTGAGTTTTTTTTAAAAATTGGCCTTGCTGAGTCATTGCCGAGTCCGAGTTTTTCAACCTTGATTCTAGCGCCCAAGATTGAAGGTCGAATTCCAAGGCATGGAAATTTGAAGTCATGGATAAGAATGAGAAAGGAAAATCCCCTCGGCAGAGAATAGAGAATAAGTATCTAAGGGGGAGAAAAGGAAGGAGAAGCGAGTGAGAGAAAGGAATAAGTGTTTATAAGTGTTTTGCCATCAATGACAAAGGGGGAGATTGTTAGAAATGTATCCTCTTTCAGGTATGAAAATTTGTCCAAATTTCGAGGAAATGACAAAATTGGCCAAGGGAGAGACTTTTCCCTCTTTTGGACATTGGAACTCAAATTTGAAAAAATTCCTAAAAAATAGGAAATGTGGAAAATTGATGAAAAATCTCCTCCAAGTTAAAGGCAAATTCAAAAACTCATGAAAATTCTTCCCAAATCAAAATTCTCTCTTCAAGAATTTTCTCTCTCCAAGAATTCTAGATGTGTAGGATTCCTGTAGGAGTGGATAAATTTGTTAAAATTCTTCAAGGTAGGAAATTCTTCCAAAATGTCTTTTGTGGGCCTGGAATGGAAAGATTCTTGTAAAGGATGAGTTGGCAACATGCAAAGAGAATATTTTGTATTAATGAAGCACAACCCAAAAAATTATAGAAGTTCCTATGACGGCGGGGTCTATTTGCATGTTGAGAATCTATTGAATGCATGGCGACATGATGGCACATTTACTGCTGGCGAGCATTTGACCAAGTGGCAGCTAAGTCAATGCATGGTGAGGTGGTGGAGCATCTTTTGCATGTAACTGTCGTATTTAGGAGATGGAGCATTTAATACACATTGGATGAACTTGATAGATAATGGCACATTTAATGGACAATGGATGCCATTTTTGGCAGAATGTAATAATGGATAAGGGGCACGATGGGTTATTAATGTTTATTCCCACCTTGTTGCATCATGTGTGTGGACTCTTTTGGATCAAACCTTAATTAGGGTTTGCATGTAATCAAGGCTGGAGGCCTATATGAGGGGGTGACCCCTTCATTTGTAAAGAAGGGGAAGGTTTGTATGAAATTGTTGCGATAAGTTTTGAGATAATAATAGTGATGCATTGTTCTTTGATGGTGTTCACTTAAGTTATTTTTCAAAACTTGCATGGTTTCACCTTCCTCACTTAGAATAGAAGTAGAGTAGTGCTTTGATTTCAATGGAGAATGCAATGGTGTTTGATGAATTTCCATGGTTCATACTTTTTGCATCTTGTTGATTATAAGTTGCAGTGTAAAGTTAGCCTAAGCCACTAAATTTGTGCTAAGTTCGATTGTGAATAGTCGTTTGGATTGCTCCGTGTTGGGTATTCTAATGCACTTTTCTCAATGTGAAAATCCTTGAACATTCTCAGAAGATTGCACCAGTTCTTGCGGAGTTGTAGTTAATCTTGGTGAAGCAGTTTGGTTTATTTGGAATTCATCCATTAGAGCATTATCTATTGATATCGCTGCCCTTAGGAGTTGATCTAGATCCTTCTAACCCTTTTCCCTTTAATTTCAGTTTATTCCAGTTCAGTTCGTTCGAAGCAGAAGCATCATAGAATTGCTATATCGAATGATGAAGTTCCAGCCACAACAAAGAAGTGAAAGAATGATTCAAATGTAAGTCCCCTTGGATTACCAGCATATTACATCAAACTAATTGAGTCATGTCCATTGCATAACCAAAACCTTGGAGTCAATCGTTTGAACTTACTGCAATCTTAGCATACGATTGAACTTGATCAAGAGAGAGTAAAGTGACCGTTGGGCAACTTTATTCTATATTAGATGCTGTCATAAAAAACACGTCAACAATTGCATTCTCTATGGGAGTATACACAACATTACCAGACTATGGAGCTTAAGTTCATAGTAGATGGGAAGAATTTTGTACTTAGAGGGATCTCAAATGCAGCTCCATGAATGGTGACTACAAAAAGGATGGAGAGAACCTTTCATAGAGGCCAAGTAGTGTGGGTAGCAAGTTGCTTGATTCTTTCCACAAAGTTTCCATTAAGCAAGAAAGGCATGCATCACATTGACATTTAAATTTTCTCTGGATAAGCGCAAGGTGGTTTCGATGATATGCCTCCAGGATTACCATTGGATGGAGGATTTCAGCATGTTATAGAGCTAGAAGAAGGGGCTAAACATGCTATAACTACACGATATTGTTCTCCACAAGGATGTAAAGAGGAGATTGACATGGGCTTCATAAGACCTAACTTTAGTTCATTTGCATCTTCAATAGTTCTTGTGAAGAAGGATGGCACTATGCGAATATGTATTGATTATAAGGCTTTAAAGAAGAAGACCATTAAGAAGAGATATTTAATTCGAAGGATAGATGAGCTCATAGATGAATTGCATGGAGTTGTGTACTCCAAAATTGATTTGAGATTAGGATACCATCAAATCTGCATGAGAGATAAAGATGTTGAGAAGACGACTTTCAAGTGTCATTATGGACACTTCGAATTTTTGGTCACGCCTTTTGGCCTCACTAATGCTCCAGCCGCTTTTCAATAATGCACGAATCATGTATTAAGTAAGCAACTCAATTTTTTTTTAGTATTCTTTGATGATATCTTGCAATATAGTAAAACTCGGGAGGAGCATTTATAACATCTAGATATAGTTTTGGGTATTTTGGAGCAGCAGTCATTCTTTGCAAAGTTTTCCAAATGCGAGTTTGGTTTGAAGGAGATCTTGTATTTGGGAGATTTCATTAGTGATAATGGTGTTTAGGTGGATCAACAAAGATCCAAGCAAATTTAGATTGGCCACCTCCCTCTAATTTGACACACTTGAAAGATTTCTTGGGATTATGTTGTTGCTGTAGGAGGTTTGTGAACAGTTTCTCTTAGTTGGCTGTTCCTTTGATTGATTTGACAAAGAGGAGCATTTTTACATGGACCGAAGATGATCAAAAAAACTTTTGACAAGCTTAAGAGGGTAATGAGCTTGTGCCTTGTAATTGCTACTCTTGATTTTTTATTGCTTTTTGTTGTTGAATGTGATTCATCTAGAGAAGGTATTGGTGCTGTCCTAAGCTAAAGGGGACATCCAATTGCATTTGAGAGTAAAAACTAAGTAAATGGGTAAGAGATTATTCCATTTATGATAGGAAAATGTTGGAAATTATGCATGCATTGGAAAGGTTTAGACAATATTTGGTTTGTGGAAGATTTGTGGTGAAGATTGATTGTAATAGTCTTAAATTCTTATTGAACCAAAAAGATTTGAATGATTGCTAGCAAATGTGGGCGAGAAAGTTACAAGCTTATGGATTTGACATGGAATACATTAAAGGTAAGAAAAATGTGGTGGCCGATGGACTTTATAGGAGGCCTATTCTATGCTCACTTTCTGCTGTTTATGTTGATTGGAAATTTTCCATTATTGTTGAGTATGCTAAAAATAAATTTGCTACTAATATCCTTGATGAGGTTGTTGAAGATGAAAGGTATTTTGTGATGAAGGGGTTGATCCTCTACAAAAATGGAGTCTTTTTGATGCCGGAGTCTAAGATCAACGAAAATGTTTTGAAAGCCTTTCATGATATAACACTAGCATGAAATCAAGGCTATTATAATACTTATAGGCAGATCCATGAAAGGTTTGTGTGGAAGGGATTGAAGGAGGATGTCCACAAGAATATTAGAGAGTGCATGACTTGCCAAAAGAACAAGGGACAACAAATCTTTCCAATATGCGTACTCCAATCACTATTGATTCCTGAGCAAAAATTGGAAAGCTTATCCATGGACTTCATCATAGGCTTACTCAAGGTACAAGGTAGAGATTGTATTTATGTTGTGGTTGATAGATTGACAAAGTATGGACATTTTATTGCTATGGCTTTAGATTTCAAGGCACCTCAAGTAGCAAATATATTCTTTAAGGAGATATTAAGATTGTATGGCTTGCCCAAGAACATTGTCAGTGACAAGGACAACAGATTTGTTAGTTATTTTTAGCAAGAATTGTTTCATTTAACAAGCAAAAAACTTACACCAAGTACAAGCAACCCTCCAAAAATTGATGGCGAAATAGAGATGGTGAACAAGTAGATTGAGGGGTACTTATGGAATTATGTTTTAGATTAGTAGACCACATGGATCAAGTGGTTGCACTTGAACAGAAATTGCTGCGATACTTCACACCACATGTCCATTAGAATGTCACCTTTTAGAACTTTATATGGTTATGATGCACTGTAATATCCCCCGTCCTTTGAAGATTGAAATCAAGGGATATTTGCTTTCCAAATTGTGTGTTATGCAGTTTTGTAGCTTACGTGTTATGCTGATAATGTTTTCAGATTGCTATGTTGACCAATACACATAAATATCTCAAGAAAAAACTACTTCTAATGATTCCTCAAGGCTGACAATGATCAAAGATGCATATACAACTGACTCGTGATTATAATCCTTCAAATCAAGAGCTAACAGCAAACAGTCATTTCATCAAACACTTGTCACGCATTCTCAGAAAGGTAATGTAACTAGATGCAATCCCAACTCCTCTTTCCTTAATTCATAAGATGGACGAATTATCATTACAAGAACATGATATAGGCAGCTAAAGAACGAATTACAAGAGCTGTCATTAATGGACAATTTCCAGAATGTCCGAGGACATAAGGACTGCGATCACATTCATGCATTCACACTACAAAGAATTACAAATGAGGGCAATTTGTAAGAACTTGACCAAGATGCCTTGAGAAGCCAACAATGTTTGATGTCTATGACTTTTCAACATGCCTAATCGGTCCTCTACTAATGCCGCCCCTGCTGCTGTAACATGTGGACTGAGATCTCAATATATGACAGCCGAAATTACTTCAAATCTCCACCAAAGAGATCGCCCAAGTTGCTGGGATGTATCGCCAGTCCCAACATGAAGTGTGGGAGGCAAGTTAACAGGTTAGGAGCCAAAATTGAACTTTGTATCGGAACCGTCCCTTGCTGCAACAATGGAACCTGATAATAATTGTAATCAGTTTCTAACTCTTGCCAAGACCTCTAAAAAGGATCGCCTCCTCCTCCAAGTCGTAGTGCTATCACCCAAGATGAAGTTTGATGTTCTAAAGAGGACTTGTGAACAAATTTGCGGGAAACAAGGGAACTGGTACGATTTGTCTTCAGACTTGTTTGGCCACTGATTCTTACTCAAATACTCCTCAAAAATGCTTCTAAAGAATCGCCCATAACTTCCAATGCCAATGCTGTCCTCTTGCTTATGTAAGAAGCCTCAATGGTGATGTATGAACAAAATCGAGGGTTTTGGATGACTAACCTGCAAATTGATTCAATCTTCACTTAATTCCACTTCCAAGAGATCTCCAAACAAAACGTCTTTCCTTCCTCAAAATGTAGATGGCAGATGTAGGTCAAAGGGAGCCTAATCGTGGCTCTTTCCCCATCTGTTGTAAGCCTGAAAATTACTTAGTATGGCACCACTCCCAATCTGATATAAACCTGAGAAATTACTGAGTTAAACTCAGTGAATGGAAGTGCAGATCAGCTCCAATAAGCAGAATTGTTGAAGACACTTGATGCCGGAAATGTCTCCAATATAAGCCCAAATGAAACCAGCCTTTGGCCACCAATGAAGTCCAAGTGAGATGACTGAAATATCACCTCCTCACGCAACCCCTCGAGAGATCTTTCACTCCCTCAGTTATGCTTGCCAATGGGAGTTTTCGTTCCCAAAGACTGTAGTCTGCAGACACAAATCGGTTCTACAAAACCAATTCAATTCAAATGCCAATTCTCCAATCTGCCTTGAAGCTTCATCTTGATCTCTCTTTATACTTTTTTCACTCCTACATCCAAAAGCTTCTAGAAGTGACTTTATGAAATATTATTTAATTAGTCACTTTATTAAATTAATTAAATATAAAGTCATCTTTTAATTTTAATTTATTTGATAACTTTATAAATAATTAACTTTTTTTTTTTTTTCGGTAATAGGCCTTGGCCAAATTGATTTTATTAATAAAATATTTTACATCTCCATTCGGTGTGGGCACCGGTAGGAAAGAATGGAGGAAGAAAACCTCCGGTCTTGCCCAGATCCAACTGGATCAGAATTATATAAAGTTTAGATATTTCTTGTCTTTACAATCCTCAATTTCCTTTTGAGGTAAATTACAATTATTTGGCAATTCTGCCCTTATAATTTCCAAACTTTCTGTTGAAAGAGTTCCTCTGTTTTCTTTCCTGCTGCTTGAGACCAATAGATGAGGGTTTCCATTTATGCGTCCACCTTTTATGTTCAAGTGAGCTATTCCGTATTGGGTTTGAATTCTCCTTCTTCAAGCAGATTCTCGTCCCGATCTACCAAAAATCAACCAAACATAGCTACCAAATACTACTAAATGTTAGCAATAACCATTCATTTCCAGATATTATCCTTTTAGAACTGAGCTTTCTTTAATAACATATTGTAGCCTTTTTGGTCTCTCACTTTAACATCCCCTACCCCATAGGAATGATAATGTAAGAGATCATCTAGGCTACAATATTCTTACAGATAAAGAGCTATGGCAATACCCTCAATTCCTTGTCATTTTAGGTCGTAGCCTTTCTCAATTGAATATATTAAACAAAAATCTAATTAACTTTCTTATGGAATAGAAATCATAACCTGAAAATGCACATATAATATGCTTAGGCTCTAAAATTTAAATTTGTCTACTACTTCAGAAATAATTGCATGCCATAAACCTTGAGACTACGTTGTTAGTTACCCTTAGGTTATCCTGTATCCATACATCTGCACTTATATATATATTCCTATGGATATATACATAAGTGTAAATGTATATTAATTACCCTTGAATAAGCATTTTTCGTTATCAATAGACATGTAAATCTTAATCGGTGAATTACATTCCAGAATCCCCCAAAACCATTTTCAGAGCAGACTTTTGTAAACAAACATTACCATGAGAAATTTACCTTACTTCTTTAACTTGTTTGTTTTTATCTCGCCTCTTCTTTTTCCCGTTTTGCCGAAACCTTGGGTGCTACGAATTCTGCCTTAATCCTTCCGTAGCTTAGGTTTTTATTCATTGCATGTAGTCTTTTAATTCACAGAGTTCTGCATAGAGGATCGTACCCCTTAGGACGCCTTTGTGGCATTTTCTTAAATTATGCTGTCCTTGATCACCCAGATTTTATGAGCTGTGATAAGTGATTTCAATAATTATTTAGTTGCTCTATTATAAGAGAATAAGCTCTCGATTCTATGTTAGATGGCTAAGACTTACAATTGTTAACTGAAAATAATTAGATGTTATCTCTCAGACATCCCCCTGTATGTATCGATGTATATATCTATATGTATATATATGTATATTTAATATATATACAGACATATACATATACATATATATCAAGATATATATGAGTATATGCAAATATCTGGATATATATGATTATATATATATATATATATATATATATATATATATATATATATAAACATTACATATATATATATAAAGATATATAGATATTAGTCCACATGTTCATGAGTATATACATGATTTTTAGATATGTGTATGTCCAGATCATTCTTTATCATTGGCTTCTACTATATTAATTGTCTTCTTGTCTATTCCATCTGCCCCTAAATTAGCTAATTCATCGGCTGCCATGTTTGCCTCTCTGTAAATATGGTTAATAGTATAGTCTGTGAAATTGTTGAGTAATTCTAATGCTCTTTCAAGCATGCCTTTAAGCTTCCAATTAGGCATTCCTCTATTCCTAATTGCATTTATAATTATTGCTGAGTCTCCTTCAATTTCTAATTTGGGTATTCTTAATTCTTTGCACATGTTTAAACCTTCTATTAGGCTTAGGAGTTCTGCAGTGTTATTGGTGACTTTTCCTAAGTGTATGGCCTTAGACCCAATGCATTTTCCTTTGTCTGAGTGAATAATACATCCAGCCCCTGCTATTTCAGGGTTTCCTCTGGATGCTCCATCAAAGTTTAATTTGAACCATCCAAGCTTTGGTGGTTGCCATTTACATGCTTTCCTTATTTCCTCTTTATTAGTTCCCTCTTTGCCTAAAAAAGGAGGAATTTTTATTCCACCCCATTGCTTTCTAATGAAGTTATCCCATTCTGTAAATGATTTCCCATATGATGGGATGCTCATGTTTTTATTATTTGCTGTTTCAGTTATTGCTACTTCTATCTTTATTATGAGTTTTTCTACTAGCATTTCCTTTTCTTGAAATATTCTTCTATTCCTTTCTTTCCAAACTTCCCATATTAGAATGGAAGGGCTGCAGATCCATAGGTTATGAAATAGACCGTTTTTCATAATTATTGGCCAATATGAGCACCATTCTGTCAAGGAAGAGCTAATAGCTCCCGACCATCCTAACTTTGCCATTAACTAGTACCAACAAATTTGAGTATATCTACATGTCATGAAAATATGATCACTCGTTTCCTCTTCTTCCCTACATAATAGGCATATTGATGGTCCTTCATATCCCCTTCTTCTGAATTGTTCAGCCGTGAGTACTTTTCTTTGTATTGCAGCCCAAGCAAAGAAGCCTGCTTTTGGAAGGCAAAATTTATTCCAGCATAATATGGTTGGTATGTGGTCTTTGCTGACTTTTACCTCCTTATATATACTCCTAAATCCATCCCTACAATTATATTGTCCGTTTTTGGATTTTGACCATATTAAATTGTCATCCCCTCCTCTAATGGAGATCATTCTATGAGTCAGTATCCTTTGAAGTTCTTGGAATTTGATTTCAGACATAAATTTATTCATGTCTTTCCATTTCCATCCTAGTGCCGATTTTGGGTCAAGAATTATATAATCCTTAACATAATTGCCCCATAGATTCTTCATTTGTTGTTTGATCTTGGATGTATCCATCAGAACATCTATTGGAGGTTGGTCCCCCCAGGAATCTTCCCAAAACAAGGCTGATTTGCCATTATGGACATCCCAAGCTAGATGATTTGTTATAACGGGTCTACAATCTTTAATAAAATTCTAGATCCTTGATCCTTTTGGCAGGTGCCTTTCCCTGAATATTGCCTCTTTTTGTTTAGTTGTCAAGTACTTATTTCTCAAAATTTTTGCCCATTTGGCTTCGGGTGAGACGTATTTATAAATAATTAACTTAATATTATTAATTAAAATAATTAATCAAGCTATCCATAAAATATAACAATAAATTGGACAACTTAATTAATTAATTAATTCTTCTAAAAAATGGGGACATTACATGCACTATCTTTTGCTGAATTATTGTTTTTAAATAGTAAAGTACCGGCAACATGTGATTGGATTAATCAAAATCAAAAGATATTGAGGGCATTAAAAGACAATTTGTTTCGAGCACAAAATCAACAAAAGACTTATGCAAATGAAAAAAGAATAGAGATATCTTTTGAGGTTGGAGACTTGGTTTTCTTGAGATTGCATTGATATAAGTAGACTTCTATTACGAAGAGTGGAATTGAAGAGTTCAAATCCTAAAATTATGGACATTGTAGGATTGCGAAGAGAATCGGTGAAGTGGCTTATGAGTTTTTCACAGAACAACAAGATTAATAATGTTTTCCATGTGTCTTGCCTAAAGAAAGTCCTTGGTCAACATATTATTTCTTCACTGAAGTTGCCACCCTGAGACAAAGAGGGTAAGTTGATTTTAATTCCAATAGAGGTGATGGATAGTTAGTCAAAACTTTGAGAAAGAAAAGCATCACATAATTTTTAATTAAATGGAAGAACCTACTAGTTGAAGATGCCACCTAGGAAGGACTTGAAATACTTGAGCATTCCAATTTGCATTACTTGAAGACAAACAATCTTGGCGAGGGAGGACTTGTCATTCCCCTTTCCAAAAATTTGAGTAGACTTAGTGAGGTGTTCGGGATTGAGGATTGGAGCTATTGCTTGACTTGTGCCAAGGTGAAAGACTAGAGTGGATTTAGAGAGCTGTCAGGGTTTCGGGCTCAAAGATATTGGCTAACCTATGCCAAAGTGGGAGATTGGAGCAGACTCGGGGATATTTCAAGGGTCGGGATTGGAGATATTGCCTAACTTGTGCCAAAGCATAAGGGAACAAGAAATATCGAAACTCGATCTAGAAGTCTATAAGGCCTTTAAGGTTGACCTATTATGTAATGTGTTAATTTCAAATTTGGGCATTGGTGTCAATTTAAGTTTAGGCTGACTAGTGTAATCATTTTGGTTTGTAGCTAATTTCATTTGGAAAAAACATTTCATTTTGGGGTTCATGTTATGCCATTTTTATCTTTTGGAGCATAGATAGAGGACTCAATGAGTACTCGGTAGGACTTGTGGGACTCATGAGTCTTTAGGTTGGCCGTGTCGACTTGCCTAGGACTTGTGATTTGAGTCCTGGCAAGTACTCGTCTGAGTCTTGGGCTAGGACTCGCTGGGCCCCATGCCTAGTCGACTTAAAACATTAAAAACTTGGCCTTTTTTCTTCATTTTTTGCTCAAACTCATCCATTTCAGGGTTTGAATAGTGACGTAGCAAGGGAAAAAGTGGAGAAGACAAGCATTTGGGATTGAACTACTCACAAGTAACTTCATTCTCTTTTTTTTTGGTTTTCTTGATTTGAAAAAAAAAACTTGAAAAACTAGGGGAAATGTTATCTAAGTCTTTTCCATTTCCCTTCATCCCTTAATTTCTTGACATTTTAAGCTTATTTTTGGTTTCTATATTTTTAAAATGAATCCTTATCATTTTTCTTGTTGACGTTTTTTCGCAAAACCATTCTGATTTTTTTTTACGTTAAAACAACAATGTCAAGCTCAAGGCCAACACAAACAAGTGGTAGAAAAGATCCTACATGGAAGTATGGGATACCGGGAGTTGTCAACGGCCATGTCACTTCTACTGAATGCAAGCAATGGATGACAGGTGGAATTAATAAATTTAAATGTCACCTTGCTAAAATACCTGGACAAAATGTGAAGATATGCCCTACATCGACCGAAGACATTGTTAGAGAGATGAATGCCCTACTTGCTAAGTATGAGATGAAAAAAGCAGAAAAGAAAAAGACAAAGGAAGCAATAGCTGCAATGATGAGTCATAATGTATCTAGTTCTATGCCTATTGATTCCTTTGTTGGCCCAAGTCCAAGCTTTCATCATCCATATTCATCTATTGATAAGAGTCTTGAGGGTTCTTTTTCTACTTCTAGCTAGATTCTTTCGTTGTCATCGAATTTGTTTGTTCCACACAATGCTTCAAGAGCACAACCTTCACTTGAAGTTACCACGTGGAATAAAGAAAAATACAATGAGGCTAGGATGGTGGCTGCAAATTTTTAGTACTATAATAATTTACTCTTCAATATGGCGGACAACCCATATTGGGAAGGTTTGATGAATGCATTGACAATTGTGGGTAAGGGCTTTAAGACTCCAACAACTAGAGAATTGAGTGGGCCATTGCTATAGAAAGTCATAAAAAATACACGGCTTGTGGTTGATGATCAAAAGAAAGTATGGCAGAGAAAAGTCTGCAACATCTTATCAGATGGATGGATAGATGGGTGGAATCTATCAAAGATGTTCTTGAAGTCTATATATGCCTCACATGATGTAAAAAATGTTGAGACTTTGTGCAATCTATTAGACAGGGCGATCCAAGAGGTTGGGGTTGAGAATGTTGTCCAAATTATCATGGACAATGCAGCTACATATGTGGCCACAGGCAAACTACTTATGGAGAGGCATCCTACTATTTCATGGACTCCTTGTGTTGCACATTGCTTGGATTTGCTGTTAGACATTGGGATGATTGGATGGGTCAAAAATGTGGTTGAAGATGCTAAACAGATTACCAAATTTATCTACAACCATATGTGGGTCCTTTCTTTGATGAGAAAACACACAAATGGCAAGGACCTTGTGTGACTAGGAGTGACATGATTTGCTAGCCACTTCCTCACTGTGCAAAGCACTCTTGCTGCAATTCCTTATCTCAAGCATATGTTTTTGTTTGATGCTTGGTTGAAGTTTCCATTTTCCAAAAAAGTTGAAGAGGAGATGATTGCAAGAACAATTTTTGACGACACATTCATAAAAAATGGAGAGGAGTTAATAAGGGTAAGTAACAAATACAAACAGATTCTTTATAAACCTATGATGCTATTATATACTTGAAAGTTTGAAACTATGAATTATGAAATTTCAAATATTGAGAGTTTGAAGATCATATGAAGTGTAACGTTTGAATTATGACAAATGGATAGTCAAATTAGGCTTTTATGTTCTCTAAATGTATGAATTTCCTTTTTTTTTGTGTAATTATATTTTTTTTGGCCAAGTCCTTCCCAAGTTTTTTATCGACTCAGTGCCGAGTCCCAAGTCTGGGTCAAAATTTTGGGCTGCTGAGTTGAGTCTCAGTACGAGTCCTTAAACTTTGTTTTGGAGCACTTTGTGTTCACAATTTCTTTTGTGGACAAAAACCCATATGAGATTGTGATTAGTAGATGAAAACCCACTGGTTGTTTGGAATTAGAGGAGGAAAACCCTTTGGTTCTTGGGGGCATTCTCACTCAAGGAGTGCATTGGAGCTTCAAGGAATTGCAGGATAGTTCAGTATTCAGTGTAAGCATTGTTTGTTGCAGGTTTGTAATTTCTGTTTGTTACTGTTGCAATGACTATCATTATGTCCATATTTACTTAGTTATCAGAATTATATTAATATAAGAGTTGTGGCATATTTCTAAGTCATTTGTAAAATTGTCCTTGTTAATTTATTTGTGTTGGTTGGTATTAGTTTGGTGAAGTTTATCATTGGAAAAATTGAGATATGACATTATATTGAGGCAAGCCATCATTGCAGAATTGCTGGACAGTTTGGAGTAACTAAATGACAATTGTATACATTATTAATCCTATTCAGGAACAATATCTTGACATTCCTAACGTCAACTATATTGGCCAAAAATATTGGCTAGCTTATTTGGAAACTCTTCACCCTCGTTATCTCCAATAAGATTGATCTTATCTTTTTGTGGTTGCTCCAGTATATCTTGCTTCTGAGTCACAACTTGTTTTGATTTCTAGTCTGTCCTTTCTACACTCTTCAATTTTTCACAATTTCTTTGAAAATTTTCGATATTACATCTGTCCTTTGCAGTTGGGTTTGACCATGTAAAGTAGCATGGCATTGACTATTCATCTAGTTCATTATTCAACTTGTCAATCTAGCCTTGAGTCTTGCCATCTCATTGTTATTGGTCTGAGTTATTGGGATTGATGATGGAGGGTCCTGGTAAGGTCATTACTTGCGGTATCCTAGTTATCAAGTAAGGTTGCAACTCAGCTACAAGCTTCTCCAAGTCCAGCATTTTAGTATCTTCCCTTGCTTCTTCCTTTAGATCTTGATCAAGCTGTTGAATTTCCTAGAGTTACTTTGCTTGTTTCCTTCTCTGACTTCTTCATGGCTGCCTCAGCAAACATAACAGCCTCAACAATAGCTTTTCTGAATTCGATCTTGGAAAAATCATAATACTTTAGCAGATTGAGATGATAATCTATCTGTCTTAGTTCATATTACTAAAAATTACATTAAAACATGTTTCTGACCTCAATAAGATAGATCATAGAACTGAGAAAGGTATAGATGCCAAATCAGGTGAAAAATAAGAAAAAATAGGTGTATTGGGGCTCAGAAATAATTTGGACATCATGAATCCACATCCACATGGTTTGAAGAACAAATCAGTGGTGACAATTTTGGCCCTATAGAAAGCTATATAGACTACTGTAGAAATTTGACATCACGGGACAGATCAGCGAGATGAGTTTTCCTTGTTACAAATCTATTCCAGGCAGCACAAATTAGCCAAACTGTGTGTCCAAAGGGAAGTTGAATTGGATCTTGTTTTTTTTCGTTTCATGTGGAGGGCATTTAAAGTCCTCTCTATGACTTATGTGCAAATCCTCTAGCATAAATATATGTCCAAGGGGCTAAAGAGAGACAGTTGAAGAAGACTTGAGCATTGCAAAGACTAATCTAAGGGAGTTCTTTAGATAGTAGATGGCCACAAAAGCAGCAACAGTGACCAAGCATGTTGAAAAGCAAGTAATCCACAATGATGCACACTAGGAAGGCATTGTGGATGTGCTAGTAAAAGCTACAAAGTATGTAAAAGTTCAAATTGAGTAACTGGCTTGTAAGAACTTAAAAGAGGATAGCGGATATAAGGAAGCATAACTTGGATCTGAAGTTTTGTTACATTGGTTTTCTTTAGGGTAAATCCTTGTGTGTATCTCTCTTTCATGTGTGTTTGGATCACTTGCTTACTTTTATTCCATGCAGCTACTATACTATCTCTAGCACTTAAAAATTCCAATCCTTGTTCGTAAGCTCATCAAGTTTATTATGAGTAGTACATGTCAAGATTTCATCTTCAGTGTTGTAAGACTTCTCCAAGTCCAGTGCCATACAAAAGAGCTACATGCTCACTTGAGAGCTATTGAGTGCTGAATTCTCTTCTGATTTCTTTTGAAACCCATAGAAATTCAATATGAGGGGGTGTTGGTTATGATTTATTAAATCTATGTTCATGGTCATAATCACCATTTCCTGACTCCATTCCAAGAGCAGTGGTGTGGGATATTGAAGATTAATATCTTTCTCATGATCACCTGAAGTCTGCCTGTAAATTCTGATTTTCACACACATTCATTCATTTTTGCTACATCAATATTGTCTTTCTATTAAGATATGGGCATTCCAAGTCATAACTATCAGTCAAAAGAGAGAAAAAATGAGTGGATTTTTTTTGCTGAAAAGTTAGAAGGTTCTATGCATATTTGTGTTTGTGGTGTGTTCTGCACATGTCTATAATATTTTTTTACTGATGTTAAATCTTTTGATGCAGAATTCGTGGTTCTAAACAGGTTTCTTTCAAATGTATGTATCACTTCCATCTCTGAACATAGAGTGAATGAAACCAAGTATGTGCTCAAAACTTTTGCTTAAAATTTTTGAAATGAAAATTTGACAGAAAAAAAAGGTATCGGAACATTCAACTTTATTTTAGAGGATGAAACAGATACATTTTGAGGATTTGTAATTGAATCAAGAGTCAGTTGTAGCCCATTTTACTTAATGAATCTTGTGATAGATCTGTACAAGAAAGGCAACTACATTAGAATGGAAAACATGGAATATGATTTATTGTGTTATGGGTGCAAGTCGAGAAATACAAAAACTTAATGCAGAACTTCCTGGGATATAAGTTGTTTAAATGACTTCCTGATCAAATAGCATTATGAAAAAAAATAAATCCTGCATTACATTGAAACAATCAATTGTTACATGCTAGGTAAAGCAAGAATTTTTGTCTCTAGATGAAGAAAAATCGAATAATAGTGAATAAATATCTCAGCAATTGCCTTTGAGTTATTAGCAAATACAATACTCAGCTAGAAGATGTTTTAGATCTTTTAAAGTTAGGATTCAGGCTAAAGAAAACTTATGTTTAAGAGTCATTTTGTAGCGGCACTCAAATTTTGTATAGCATTTGTCAATTCTAGTTAATCTACTAAGTGAAGTAGCCCCATTGCCTTGGAATGTTCACAGTTAGGAACTGTACAAGATGGCCTGTGAGAATTTTAGCTGCTCAGATTGAGTTTTAGATAAAACTCCTAGATGCTTCATTTGAATATGGTAGGTTTTTTTAATAGGTAAATGGAAAATTGGATGACAATATCTGGGCTATAGATAGGAAGCATGTAATGTCCCCAATTTGGGATTGACCTGTTTTTTTCCCAAAAACAACAATTCCAACAATAACTTACTAAAGTGAACTCAATTAATCATTAATAATTTAAGTAGTAATGAACAAATACATAAGTTAGTGAATAAGTAGATTATGATAAGCATTATGACTAGATAACTATCTTATAACCAATCATAGTTTACTTTGGTAGGAAATTGGGAAAGGGCACTGTTGGTGGACGTTTTATCATTTACCGAACACTTAGAATAAAATACTATAAGGATACTCTATCCTGTCCTGAACAAAATCACTACTTGTGCCAAGATTGCGAGAAAGACCACACAGCGACTCCAAGGTCTATATGTGTGAACAAGCGACTTTAGTGGGATAGCTTCTTGGGTAGTGTGTGCTGAAAATCTCAAGGGGGACTTACGCTCGAAATCAAATTGTTCACAAGCTGAACTTAGGCAGATCTAACAATTTATGCTCTATGTTTTTGGATTTTCTGATTTAGGATTGTAAAAAGGACAGGGTTTAGGAATTCTATACTACTTCTAAGCTATTCCTATGAACTCAAGAGACGGTAAAGACTAGGTGAAACCGGTAACGACGCTTTGTTTCGCCACATTGGGACAACTACGCAAAGCGGGTGCAATCTTCCAAAGTTATGCTTAAGATTTTCACACTTAGGAAGAATACCAACGAGTGAACAATATCATTCCAAGTAGAAGTTGAACATCCATATTAAAATCTCAGGCTAACTTTACACATTGAAAGGAAATCATCCATCCAACAAAAGTATGAGCAAGATTTCACCAATCAATACTTATTAGATCTATCATTCATCCAACAACTTGA
The DNA here is from genome assembly GCF_030272615.1 of Cryptomeria japonica. Lineage (NCBI taxonomy): Eukaryota > Viridiplantae > Streptophyta > Pinopsida > Cupressales > Cupressaceae > Cryptomeria > Cryptomeria japonica. The sequence continues at coordinate 354,760,649 of NC_081407.1, read as the reverse complement.
AAACAAATTACTTAAGCAAATCTAATCCAAGTGTTGAAGGGAATATGCAACCATGCAACCATTTAGCAATAAAAAGATTTCAAAATAATACTGATATTGAATTTTTTATTACTCAAATAACTCTGCGCAACAATTTCATAAATCTCTCCACACTGGAATGAAATGAGAGAGTGAGTTTATATAGAGTTTTTGAAAGCAAAATAAACGACTGAGATCAATCTAAGATCGACGGCTGAGATCTAGACAACCTAACCCTAGATAAAGTTTCCAAAAATAATATCAAAAATCAACTTCAAAAGAGACAAGTGGCGTGAGATGCTATTTTTTAGGATTGCATCCCTTTCTTCTGACATTCAATGAATTTGGACACAATTTGGTCCACTTCCTCCATGGTGACATGTGGCAACATGTTGATCCTGAACTCTAATCCTTCCAAGTCATTTGCACACAAAGCAAAGGTGATCTCCCAGTCCAATTCTTGTTTGCGAAAGGCATCTTTAATGGACATGAGGTTTGACGCCTTAGCCAAATTATTCTTCAAGACTGGTCTTGTGATGGCAAAGAAGATGTCCTAAACTCTGACCTTCAAATTCTCCAACTGCATATCACTCTCACGGATGGTATCCTTCCCATATTCCATTTATGCCCAGATGAATCAATTTGTGTCTGTGTTTGATTATCTTGCAAGGGTTTGGACAATTTTTTCATGCCTTGGCATACTTCATGTTGATTTGTTTTGCTCTTTGTCATGTCTGAGACAAGGCGAACTTGGAAAGAGTTTGGACATGCTTTGTCTTGTGCATTATTCCTTTCCTTGTCTTGGCGGACTTGGAAGAGTGTTTGCCAATCTCATGTTACTTCAATTTTAGCGAATTTGGATAATCTTATGCCAATTCATGTCTTTGGAAGGATTTTTGGACAGTCATGTGTCTTCTTGTCTTGATAGGCATGTATGTTTGGAAGTTGTCTTGACAGGTGCTTGCTGCACATGGCGGATCTTAATGATGATCAGACAGTTTGTATTGTATTTCTGTCATTTCTCTTGTTAAAGTTTACTCCACCTTGTGTGATGCTTCATTACCCAACCCTAGGTGAACTTGGATGAGAATGTGTCATGCTTTGTAAGATCGATTTTGTCTTTGAATGCCTTTTTCTTGGCAGGGCGGAGTTTACATGCCTTTGGACTGGTTTGAATTGGAAGATCATTTGGAAGACTATCAAAACATGAGTATTTATTTATAGCAGACTTGGATAATCTTTCTCCTTCAAGGCGAACTCAGAGATGACCAAGGTGAATTTAGAATATGATAAGATAAGCATGCTGTATTGTTTTATCTGCAAACCTTTAATCTGCTGTCAATGGTGAACTTGGAGGATGTTGAATATGTCGAAAAGGCGAATTTTTGCTATCTCTGCTGAAAGTTTGATAATCTGATCAGACTTTGGAGCTGCTTCTTTGGCGAATTTTAGGAAAAATTCGAACTTTGCTTGGAAGAAAGAAGTATCAATGAGATAAAACCTTCTTTTGTAGCTTCTTTGACAGCTTCTAGAAGCTTTATTCTATTTTCTAGAAGTTCAAACTTGATTGCCATCTTCTAGAAGGGTGTTTGGAAGATTCTCTTTCATTTTTACAAAGTTGGAAAGTTTAATTGCTTTATTCTATCTCTAGGAAGTTCAAACTTCATCCTTGGAAGCTTCCATCATGTTTTAGAAACTTTTATTTGCTTTATTCTCCTTCTAGAATACGAACTTGAGGAAGGTTCTTGACATGTCACATGTTTTATTGACTTAATTGTTTTCAAATGCCAAGTCATCATACTTGCTATCTTTCTCTCTTTGGAGTGCCATGTCACCATTTTATTGCCAACTTGGCAATTCATATCATCTTTATTTTATGCCATCTTCGATTTTGCCCAAGTGGGCCCTACATCGCCTTAGTCATTCTCTCTTGGCGGACTTTGTCAACCTCAGGGCTAGGCATACTTTGAAGTTCCCTTGCCATGTTCACTAGTGATATGCTCTACCAAGGCGGATTGTGAAGACCTCCTTCCATCTTTGCTCATGCCTTAGGCAGAGTTTAGCTTGTTTATACCACACACTTGGTAGGGTGGACTTGGTAGAGTGTTAGACATGTCTTTCTAGCTTGAGCTTGACCACATGTAGGAGTTTTCTTGACTTTCGTCATGAGTTAGTTAAGTGATGGTAGGAGTTCGTCATTCGTTGGACAAATTCATTGCTTCTAGGCAAATCGTGATCCTACTTGAACATCTTCCATACTTGACATCCTTAGGTGAATTTGGCTGACCATCTGCCATTCCACTTACCTGACTTTGAGCTTGGGCGAACTTGTCCAAGCATCTGCCATTTTTACTTTTCCAACTTAGGCGAAATTTTCAATGTGCCATATTTGAATTCTTCCTCTAAACTTGATCAACAGTGTTCATGCCATGTTGATACCATGCTGGTTCATCTAGAACATAAACCCTAATTTGGATTTTCACTTTGCTTTTTTCACTTGGAGATCTCATTTTCGAAATCTGAGAACATGGGTACTGATAAAATAGCTGATCTTTTGGAACCAAACCCTAATTAGGGTTTGCATTTTGCTTTTTACCCTTAAAAGCAATTTTCAAAATTTGAGAACATGGGTAGTAATAATTTGGCATGGGGATTAAAACCCTAATTCCAGAAAAAGGCAAAAAATTTCAAACTCTTGCTTTTTACACTTGGAAGCAAAATTTTTCAAATCTAAAGACATGGGCAGGATTAAAATGACCTAAAGCACAAAACCCTAATCTTAGAAAAAAGCAAAAATTTGAAGCCCTTTCTTTTATACCTAGAGGCAAGATTTTCAAATTTCGACAAAATGGGTAGTAATAAAATGACTTGAGGAACAAAACCCCTATGCCACTTTCAAAAAAGCAGAAAAAAGCGAAAAAGAAGAAATTTCTAAAAATAACATGTTGTTAGAAATGACCCAAAGCAATTGCGGTCCTTGTCCTTTAGATCCTCTGAGCACCTTGGCAACATTCAAATGCAATTATGAGCAAGATTTCTCAATTTGACTCGGGATGACCCCAAAACTCTAACTCTTACACTCTCTCAAAAATGAAGATTTATGAAAATGCAGAGCTAAGATGAAACCCTAAAAAGCAAATAAAAGGGGGTCCCCATCTGCGATGGGCCGATGTGTGAATTAGGTCACAACAAGCACCAGTAAACTGCTCATCCCAAATAAGCCCGAGAGCACACAACATCCAATCATGGCAACTCGCCTCTTATCCCACAAGCAGCAGGAACGTCCAACTATGACTAGTTCCATCCCTTGGGGTAATCTATTTGCCTCTCGGCCCACAGGTGGCAGGAATGTCCAACTATGACCAGTTCCATCCATTGGGGTGGTCTACTTAGTTTGGGGGAGCTGGTAAACTGCATCTCCCTAACTTACTTCCTCCAACTTTGCATTTGATTGATTATGGGATAAATACATATATAAGTATTGATCTTGTTGTAATCAATATCTATTAATGCATGTAATAGGATTGATTATATTATATACTGAGAAATCAATATTAGAGATCAATGTCTACAAATTTATATAGGCAGATTAATTGCATAAAATACCTAGATTTCATACCAAATTACTGATGCAATGAACAATAACTGTAAATAGAAATGTTATTGCTTGTTGATTTACAATAGATCTGATTCTGATTGCTGAAGTGCTGATCTCCTTCGATGTGCATGACTTGCTGTCCTTTCCCCCATTGCGGTTCCTTATATACATCTTAATCATTTATGAAGGCGTCCTTTGGAAACAACTGCCTTCCCATAAATGGATGCAAATTTTCATGAATCATAACCTCTCATAGTTGCTGCCAATCTTTATTTATTTCAACTAATTGTTAGTTCTATGGTTATGCTAAGACAACAATAACCACTGTTATGTATTTTAATAGTTATCGCTGCTACAGACATTGGTAATGATCACTGTTAATCATAGACAATTACATCGCTGCTTGATATTAATCCAGCCGCTTTTCATTAGCTCTGATCTCTGATTGCTCCTCTGGAAAAATCATGAAGTCTTGAGGCATCATAGGTTTTTATGTGTGTTAAAATCTGTTTCCAAGTGGGAGGCGTGAGGCAGGGAATACTCTTTGTTTATGTTCTTTTCCTTTGTTAGGTCTGAGACTTTTGGAGACTAATTTGCTTAATGTGTGCACGGGAGATTTAACTAGCGGGGACCTTTTATTTTTGAGGATGAGCGATTTTGGGATCTTCTCAGCTTGTGGGACTTTTTGACTAGTGGAGCCTTTGTATTATGTACCCTACTTTCTTTTTTGTGTTTTCTGAATGCTGAATATTGAGTTTTTGGGAATAATATGATGATACAAACAAGTAGAGATTTTTGCAATAATGCCTAGAGAAAATCACTAATATATTTAATATTTGAAATACCCACAAGTTGGAAATTACTTTTAGATTTAATATAGAGATGGAACCGCTAAATAACAATGAAACTAACAATACCTAGATGGCTACATGTTGGTTAGGAACCTTCTTTGCCATTCAACCATAATCATGGGGCCTTAAAAGAAAAGGCCACCTGTAAGAATCATAGGGGCTTAAAAATTAATATTTTGCTCAAATATGGCCAATAATTAAATTCTCATTGAAAAGGGCAAAGAAGGGACCTTGATTTATAGTTGCATTGGAAAGAATTTTTCCTACCAAGTTAGATTTATGATAGCAATGAGAATAAAGATTTCATTGAAAGATTTGCTTAAAACTGAAAAGCTAATTCATCTTCCAAGAATTGAGAATTCTTTTTGTGTGTACAAGAACCCTTATGAAGACCTTGGATCAGATTTTTGAAGTCAGCTTCCACAATTAATTTGCATTCAATAGAAGCTAAAGAGATTCCCAACACAAAAACTTCCCACTCGGCCTTCTTGTTGGTTTTGATACCAAGAAACAAAGAGCTGCCATTAACAAAGTGACCCTTAGAATTTCAAAATATCACTCTAGCTCTAGTTGGACTAGGGTTCTCTTGAGACACACCATAAAATTAAGTTTGTCAAAACCATTGAGAGGTTTTAACCAAACCATTTTTTTCCAGACTAAGTGCTTATCTCTTACACTTTATTGGGACAATTTTTGATACTGAATTTATACTTCACAATCATTTTTTAATATTTTTTGAAGTTGTAGATTTTAACTTTATAAATTAATTTGGATTTTCAATATTTATTCAAATCTAGATTTATGTATTTAATTTAATCTCTATCATTTTACTATTTTATTTATTTAGGTCAATTGGTAACAACGCTTAAAATTGAATAAACTACCAAATAAAAATAATTCTATTTATTCATTTTTAAAAATTTATTATCAATCAAAATATTAATTTTAAAATTTAAAGTTTAAATTTTACTCAATACTTACATTTTTTAGTGTATTTATTTTCTATTTTTTGAGGTGTTTAGAATGTTGGGGCGCTGAGTGTTTGGTGGAAGTACTACCATCACTTGTAAACATTGTGGGAAGTTCCTTGAGTGAAGTGTTGGGAGGGTGAAGGTGTAATTTTTCACATTAAGTGAAGAGGTGTTGACCTTTGGCTGAATAAGAGGAGTGTTATGCTATTAGGAATCAAGAAAAAGCTGAAGGAAAGTGCCTTAGTTGAGCTCTCACACTCTTTGCAATGGTTGCAACTCAAAGTTAGCTAAGAAGAGTAGTTGGAGATTTAGAGATAGAAATGTCTTCTAGAGTAGGGTCTTCTCGTAAGAAACCGCACTTTGAATCTTGATAGCTCAAATCTCATTTGGAATTTGTTTGATGTGTAGGTCAAGATGTAGTAATCTCATGCTTGTTTTATGTGAATCAAATACAAATGAATTTTGGTCACTCTTACTATTAGGACATGGTTCTAGCTATTAGCTATGGACTAGTAGAGTATAATAATAGTAACTTCTTAGGCATCAAAGCTTCTCATGAATTGGATTGATAAAGAAAACATAAACTAGAGCAACAAATTGTAGAAATGAAAAGATTGTGATCTATGGAAGGATGTAGCATTGTAATGTATAGCTGGACAAATATTAGAAACTATCAAATTTTCAGTATCATGGGAACTTACACCAAAGGCCATCTTAGTTTGAAGGCAATAGATTGTTCAAGGAAAGAGAAAAATGTAGCGTTCTTTCAAAATATGGGATGCGATTGAGAAGGTGGGTGTATCACATTTTGTTTCAATTGCTACAGGCACTCCCCTTATTTGTAAAGCAATTGGCTTGTTGATGTTAAACAACATAAGCATGTATCATGGACTCCATTTTGTGTGCATCATTGAATAATGGACTCAAAGACATTGGAAATTTTCAATTGATATCAAAGCTCATTTAAAATGATAGGACAAGTCAAAATTGCATATTTAATCATCAACACACATAAGGGGATTCATTGAAAATTTGCCAAGGTGGAACTTATTAAACCTACCAATACATAGTTTGGTTCTTATTAAATGCTTCTCGATCATATTTATGCAGCCAAAGTGGTTTTGTGCTCCATGATAGTTAGTGATGCATGGGATATTGTAATGTCCCCATTTTTGTGCCTAACTAAGCATTAGTTATTTTCAGAGGTTAGCCTGTTATTAGTGGTCCCCATTGGCTAGTGTGGTGATGAGGGGACCCTTAGAGGGTAATTCAGGGTTTTTCAGTTGACACTTTGGTGTTTTTCCCATAGTTCTCTAGCTCAGTTCATCAGTTGGTTCATGGATTTGCCTTCTAGGGATCATTCAGAGCTATTTGATACACTTACTATTTTTACTAAGTCACTTGGATGCTAGGGTCCATACTTACCAGGAATGATCAAGGGCACCACGACTATTACTAGGTAGTTAGCATAATTAATTAGACTATTAATCATTATTTCTCAATTTCTCAATTTCATCTGAACCTGGGAGTTAACCAATATATCCACTGTGCATCCAACTGCCTTCCTAAAAATAGTAAGGGTCCTTCTCCAATAACCACTGACTTACTATAAAAAGTAAGTCCCTCAAAATGGAACCAGAAACCTCTGAATAGCCTAGCCTCAAAATATACCAACAATTTGGAGAGGAAAACACTGCCATCTGCCACTTGAAGAGCTCCGTAACGCCTAAACTAGACACTCTAATCCACCGTACTAGCCTACGAGGGTCAAATGATAGGCTAATCCTTCAAACTCTGATGGTCATGAAAATGTGGACATTACAAATTCATTTTTGACTTTATCCAACTTATTTTGGAGGTAATCCAACTTGTAGATTCAGTCAAGTCATGCTTGGGTGAAATTTATGAAGAAATTGATTCTATGTGAAAGAAAAATAAAAATAACCAACATCAAGGATCCTTCTCTATATCTTTTTATGAAGGGAAAAATATATGGAAGATGGAACAAACTTAACATGCCTTTTAGGAGTATGCTTTAAAACCAAAGTGGTATGACACCATAGCCACCAAAATGAGGTCTCCATGTGGATAGGGAGTTAATGAAAGGGTTTTTGGGTTGTGGTAAAGAGATTTCTGGTTGAAGAGAGGATACTTCCATTGTTAGAATTTAGTGGAATATTTTTTCATGTAGGCAAGGTGATTTTCTGCTATGGAAGATTATCTAATATGCATGCAAAGAAAGACCTAATAGAATTTGTAAATCTCCCCAACTGATTTTTTTTGAATTTTTATAAATATTTGATGAAATGCATAAACCATCTCATTGTCTAATCACTTAGATCCTGATATGGGTAAGGTGAGAGCATATGGTGATTTGAGATACTATTTCTAAGATGCATGCAATTCTAGAAATGAAATAGATAAACTATTGTCTTGGCAGCATAGCCATCTAAACTCACAGATATTTTCTAAATTGACGGAAAACCATTGAATTAACAATTGAAACAACTAAATATTAATGGCTATAGCGACAACAAACTCCTTGGAAAATGATTTATATGACTGAATTAACAACTGTAACAAGCCACTAAAATACGAACATTCAACCCTTGAGCTGTATAGCTGATTTCAAACTAAAGTTGCTTTCCTGAAGATTTATGGCTGCAAGGAACATCATAAAATCTTCCATAACTCTAATTTTCTGAATATCGGTCCTGAAATAATGATGAAATCTAAATTTCGAATATCATTATTATTATTATGATATAGATACTGAAATGATATAAATAATAAGTCACAAGGTATACTAGAAGTGACAAAACCCGATCAACACTAAATCAAATGATATGGCTGTCTTACAATGATGCAAACCTCTGAATGAGAAATCACTATGGAAACCCCAACATGCAACCTTTGAACGCTGATATTGGACTGCTGAATATGGACATGCAACTGCTCAAATTGACTTGCAATTGGTGATCACTGACATGCAATTATTGTATATTGACACGCAACTGTTGAACACTGGCATGCAACTGTTGAACATTGACATGCGACTATTGAAATCGAAAAGATTTTCAATTGATCAGCACGCTAGTAATCCTTGAAAAGAATTACTCAAATGGAGATGAAGTTATTTCCCTAGATGGAATTCCTCAGATGAATAGGAGAATTTTATGTCCTTGAATCTATTTTGCCAAAGGGTTTTTGTTCAAGGAAGAAAGAATGAAGAAAGTTCAATCTTTGAGAATAAAGATTTGATGAAAATTGAAATGATTTCTCCTTTGCCCAAACCCTTATTTTATAGGAACCTTTGAGGAATTTTTTTTTTTTTTTTTTGCTGTTGGAAACTTCCCACCTTTCCCTCCAAAAGAAGTTCTTGGAAGAAACTTTTAAATTAACATCACTTTGTACCCCATGCTGTAATGTCCCCTTCTAACTTCTGACCTATGAATCGTGAATTACATAGTTAGGGGTAGAGATTATACCTTGTCAACTTAGAAACATAAGATTAAATGTAGATTCTTGGACAACAATAAAATCATATGCAAATAGATACATTCCTTTGATAAATAAGCATGCAATATTTAAATTATGATATGAATTCCAATTTATATAAACATGATGTTTGGAAGGAGTATACTATGAGGACCACTTTAGAGTCTCTCTACCCAAGCTCAAGAGAGGCTGTTTCCTTCAACCTTCTTGCTCCACTTGGTGACTCTAACTGATCTCCTCATATATCAACCTTCTTCATGCCTTACTTATCTTGTGAGTTTGGGATGAGGTTGTAACCAGGTTGCTAGACTCCTCAAGGTAATTGCTCTCAAGCTCCTAGATGCCTCTGGGGTCGTTCTAGGACAGCCAACTTACAAGTCTCTCCTAACCTCTTAATTACACCTTGTTGACGTGGATGAAATCGCATTGCTGCAAACTCCATACGGCCAACGTAGAATAGAATAGCCGACTGATTATCCTACTCTCTCTTGAGATAAGGAAGTCTCTAATGCTGTTTTCTAAGTTTGATCAAAGGAGACTACCTCAAGGTTTCTTTTGTCAGGTCTTGACTGTGGGATCTCTCAGTGGCTTGATGTGTTTTTGCTGGAAACACAAGGGGACTTACGATTTGCAACAAGCTAGTCTGCTGTGATTCTCGAATTACGCAATAAAGAGCAAAAGGAAAGGTTTAGGAGATCTAAAACTAACAACACGGGTATGCGGGTAGACGGATTCAACATAACCAATTCCTGCTTGGCCAGAATAGCTCACAACCTTGCAGGAACGGTGCAATCTTCAAAGGGACTTGGAAGATTTTCAGACTGGAGATGCACGGCTAAGCACCCAATTTTGGCGCAGCTCAGACGGACACCTGCAATTGAACTAAGCACAATAGAAGGCTCAGGTTAACCACACAAAAGGATACACAATCAGCATATCCTCAGTGGTATGAGCCCGAATCTATCAAATACCTGCACACCCAAAATAGAAAGATCTATCTAAAATGCTGAAAGAAACCATGCAAACAGGATGAAAACAAGACAATAAACACCAAATCAATGTTTATATATTGATTTCAACTGCCTATTACAACAATTTCTGCAGCATCTCTATGCTACTCCTAAGATCTAACCTATTCTAACTCTAAAATCTAACTATCTAACCATCTCCCTATCTAACAATCTCCAACTATCTAACAATCTAACCCTTTACAAAAGAAAGGCCTCTGCCTTTTATAGATATTACAATTTTGAACCGAAGGCTAGGATGGACAGCATCCAAGGGTCCTGATCTGCCTTCCAGAAGCTAACAGCTTTGACCCATGCCGGATTAATTCTCAGTTATCCAACCAGAAACTATCTCAACTACCTGCCACTATTTGGCTTTAATTCAGGTCTATCCAATCTTCTTGGTGGTTGGGAATAGTTATCCACAAAAATATCTTGCACGGGACCCATAGGCAGTTTACAATAAAGCAATTTCAGCTTCTAGGAATTGAATTCCTGGAATTAAATCCATCTGTGCACTTTTTTGAGAATGCATAAACTTGCAGCATTCAGAGTGTTCTTGGTCTTTAGTCCCGGTGGTGGACTTCATCTTTGTTCAGCGGCACGGTCCCCAATGTTTGGTTGCTCTTGCGCTCCTGTATCTTTTCTTTTTCCAATCTTCAGCGCCTGGCCTTGAATTGCGATCCTTCTTCAATTTGCGTTTCAGATCTTTCTCTTGGTTCTTCGATGACGTCCTGCGATCAACCAATTTCATTTAATTAAATTAATTTGGAAAATTAAATAATTTAATTTTAACAAACATTAAATTTAATGGCGTCTGGCTTGAGAAGCTCTTTGTGAGATGTATCTTGAAAATGCTTCTCCTTTCTCTTCGAATGTGAAATCTGATCCTTGGTCTTTTACTTCTGCGTGATTTTACCTTTCAAGTCTTTGGTGTTTTGAAATCTTCTTATGGTGTGATTCTGGAGGTTTGAAGAGCTTCTGCAAATTTTAAAACGCTAACTCTCATGCTTTTCTGGTAAATTTCGGAGAACTTAGACGTTTTTTGAAATTTCATCATATTCTCCAACTTAGCCTCCCAGGGTCCGAAATTGGCATTTTAAGTGAAATTTCGGACCATTTGGGGATTTTGCGAATCTTCCAAATATTAAATTTCGGCCCCAGCGTTTTTTTGTAACCTGTAGAAATTTCGGACCTAAATGCCCCTTTGTAAAACTTCGGATCTATAAACGCGTTTGCAAATTTTGGGGGTTTTAAGGCATTTTTACAAATTTTTGAGTTTTCGCGATTTTAACCTTTTATCCGAAGTTTCGGACCTTGAAACACTTTTGCCAATTTAAGAAGACTTCGGACCATTTGGACGTTTTTTGCGAAATCGATGCACTTCCAAATTTCGGAGCAGGGGTCTGAATTTGGGGTTATAAAGCGAACTTCGGAGCTGGAGGAGTTTTTCGAAACATTTCGCACTATTTCACATTTTCTAATTTTGTCCTAGGGTCCGAAAATGGACACTTAAGTGATTTTCGGGGCTTGAAGCGCTTTTGGCGAATTTCGGATCTGAAACGCGTTTTTTTTTTTGTTTCCTAAACTCGACGCACTTTCCATTTACCTCCGAGGGTCCGAAAATGAGGACGCTTAAGTGGTTTTCGGACCTTGTAACATATTTTGCAAAATCGCGTTTTAAACATTTCGCCCCAGGGTCCAAAAATGGACATTTAAAGTGATTTTTGGGGCGTGAGGGTCTTTTGGCAACTTAAGGTAAATTTCGGACGTAAAGGGCCTTTTGGCAAGTTTTCACTTTTTCAACTTTTTGGCTTCTGGGTCCGAAATTGAGCATATGGAATATAACATTTAAGTATAAGTGATTATACTTTAAGTTATATTCCATATATACTTTCAGGATGTTTGAGAGTGGTTTCAGACCTCCAGGAGCTATATTGCAAATTCTAGTTTTTGGAGGTTTCCTCAGTTTTTCAGAGTTAGCCAAATTTCAGGGTCAGGAAATTCCAGACTTAGCCAAATTTCAGGATCAGGAAATTCCAGACTTAGCCAAATTTCAGGGCAGGACAAAAAGGCACAAACTGGGGGGCCCCTGTCCAAGACGAGGATGGGTGTGCTATTCGCACAACACACCTCCATTACCTCCCTCACAAGTAAGCACTGCAATTTTGATTTCAACACTTTATAGTTTTATCAGCATGTTCTTAACGATTTTAGAATCCATGATAGCCTTTCATATTACTGTATACATCTTGTATTTATTGTGTGGGATTACTAATAATTGCTCAGATAGTATTTATTTGATTGTGTAAGTTACAATTAATTGTAAATCAGTATTTAGTATATTAACCTGCTTATGTTATTTGTCCCAGTTGTCTTATGATTGATGAAGTTATTTAATATCGTTCCTCTATGACTGTGGATCATAACAGTGTTGTCCTCATTTTTGTTTTAAAAAATATGGACTGTTACATATAATTTTTTGTCAAAAAATGAAAATTTTACTCTATAGCATGCTTCCCGAGGTAGAATTTTGCCCTGGCTTTGGACTGGACTAATCCTCAGTCCATCCTCAAACCACGTTTCTAGTTCGTTTGCTTTGTTTTTCCTTCAATTTTGGGTTTTTTCTCCCTGACTGCAGGTGGGAAATTTTCCTTAAGTTGCAAGTTTTTATTTCCCCCTTGTTCCTTTTTGTCTTTTAAAGTCGTTGTAGGAACTTTTTGAACATATTACAAGTGAACTTTAAATTATAAAGTTAAAATAAAACTTGTAATTTATTTAAAAAGTTTCACTTAAGTGATTTTAAGTTATGGTAGGGTTTTTTCTCCTCCATTAACAAATTTTATAAAGTCACTTTAAGTTGTAATAGGGATTTTATTTCCTTATTACAAGTTTAATTTTTAAGTTAAGTTATTTTTGTGACTTGTTAAAGGAATTTTACTTTCCCTTTATTAGTCTTTTGTTGAGTTGTTTAAAACTTGGAAAGGGAGTTTTATTTCCCTATTACATGTATTTTAAACTTGTAGTTTTCTCTCACAAACCTGATTTTGCCTTAATGCATGAAAAGTGAACATATTAAAACTTGCAGATGGGTTTTAGAAACACGATTTCATATGTTCTTTGCAAATTTTAAACTTGTTGCCCTTCTTCAAGAACCTGACCAGCTATTGAAGTCAAATTTGTTGAAGGATTTAATTGATTTTTGTGGAGAGATTTTAGGAGGAAGGTGTTTTGAATCCTAAGCTATTTTCATGCATTTTGAAGTTCTTTTTGTGTCATATGGTAGTCGTTTTTGCTGGTTCAAAGGCGTTAAAATAGAAAACACGTGTTTTTCAAATGCCACGGTTTACCTCTTGGAAGTGCCACGAATCCTCCTCCTAAGTCGTTTTGGTTTCTCTTACCTAGGCATGGGGATTGGAAGCTTCATTTGATTGATTCTTCATGCATTTGTTAGGCGTTTTTGCTGCATATGACGTTTTTGAAAAATGTGGCTAGGGTTTGAATCATCTTCTTTTGTCTATTTAAGAGATTCATTCTCTTCTTTCAAGGATTGCTTCTTGTTCTTAGTAGGTCGTTTTTGTTGATCAAGGTATGTTTTCTTCTCTTGTTCTTCATTTCCTTTCTCTTGTTTTAGTTTGTTTTTTCCTTGATCAAGTTGTATATATGTTAGTTTTGTTTTGTTCTTGCCTAAAATCGGTTTTGTGAGAGATTTTCCCCTTTGTTCCAAGTTTGCAAAGCAATTTACAAATTGCATTGTCTTTCCCCATTTTCCCTCTTTGCTTGCATTCGGGATTTAAAAACCTGATTGCAAGTGAGATGAAAATAGTTGATCTACCCCTTTGGTTGAAAAATCTTAACCATCTTTTGTTGAAATTCCAAGTTTCAAAGTTGGAAAAATGCTCATCCTTTCAAAATCGGGTTTTTAAAACTTGATTACAAGTTGAAAGTTCTTCCCATTTTCATAAAGATGATCTTCCCAAAATCTTTTCATTTTCATTCATATTCATTGCCATCATCTGTACATACCATTCCCACCATTTCTTACATGTCAAAATCTCATTTTTCACTTACTACTTCATTTTTCTTTTTACAAGTATACTTGCATTCGGGTTTCAAAAGCCCGATTGCACATTTGTTCTTCCCCAGTTGTATATTTGTAAAACGTTCCCCAAGATCCGAAATTGGTCAAAAGCCAAGTTCCAAGCATCCCTATTTATTTCCCATCTTCCTCTCACAAAGTTGTGAAGTGCAAGAGTTAGAATTTTTCCCATTTGAAGAGGAAAGATGATAGTTGCAGCTGATCTTGATGTTGCTTTGACACTTTTAAGTCTTCATCGCAGCGTACCAGGTTGTTCTTCAATGTCAGATTCCGCTCCAAAGAAGATGAAATACAAATTTGATAAGTACCTGAATGAGGTCTCCCCTTCACAAGTTTCCTCTCCTATGGATCATATCAAGGATACGGGAATAGGGCATGTTGACATGTTAGATTTCATCAAAAGGGTGGAAGATCCAAAGGATAGCAATATGCAGCAATTGTTAGACAACCACATTCACCATGCTTCTTTTCCGGTGGCTGCCCTAGAACCCGAGTTTGTTCTTGCTTGTGCTCACCATTTTGACAAGGAGACAAGAACCATCAAGAATGATGATGGAGAAGCCATAATCCGTCTTGATGCGGACACCATTGAGAAAGTTTTCAGTATCCCATCTGCTGCCCTATACATGGAGATTTCCAAAAGTAGTGCAGTTGATTACTATGCCAAAAGGGAAAAGGATTGCAAGCGCCACTTTAACAGGTGGATTCATGAACCACAGGTAGCTCTCACAAGATGGGCCAAATTGCATCGTTGTGATTTCAAGTGGGAAATCGGAGACACCATCACTCTCCTTAGCAGGATGTTGGGTTTGGAACATTCTTATGTTTTTGAACCTTGGATGTATCAATTTATCATGTTCATAACGCAGTCCCATCACATCTCTTGGGGAGAAGTAATCACTGACGCTTTGTGTGAACAACTTGCACCAGTTCCTACCACTATGATGCTCTATATGAACTCATATCTTGTGTATATAGCAGCATCACTTAGACATTTCCCTGGTCTTTCTACCAAGGGTGATCGCTCGCTTATATGTGTGTGGGATTACTATGATAAGTTGCACTTGAGGCTCAGCAAATTGCATTACAGGAGGGTTCAGGATGCTTTCTTTGGTCACTACATGTGTCAATTTGACAAGACATTGAGAAACAAAAGAGTGTCAGACGAAGCGTGGGAGAAGGCGAATGAGTATGGCTGTTTGTTTCCTCAGTTTCTAACTTTCACATACATGAGAGTTGGATGTTACGGTGGGCAGCCATACATGCTTCCTAGATACCTAATCGATAAGATTATTCTTATGGAGTTGGGAAGACAACTCATGGTTGTTCATGCATATCAATCGGTCAAGCATAAGGTTGGAATGGGAATCTCTTTAGCTAACCCATTGAAGATTGGCTGATATTCCCTCATCACGTCTACCAAAGCCAAGGCCATGGAGACCGAGTTGCAGGAGATTAAACTTAAAAGGTTCAAGTCAAGGGCAGATTTTGACTACCTAGGCATGAAAGAAAGGATCAAAAAATCCTTTATACATGTGCATCGGATAGAAGACATTTGGGCGGATCTTCGTACAGAAAAGGAGGTTCTTAAGATGGATTATTGCAGGCTCACCCTTGAGCAGATTGTTGATTTGAACCTGGTGGATCTTCTGCAAGGAATGATTGATGATGGGAATGTGCTTGATCTAGAGTATGTTTCACGAAGAGTTGATGAAGCCCCACTTCCATTAATTCAGTGGTCACACAAAGAGTGCACTTCCATTCTTGAGAGATTTCAGCCTATCCTAGCTAACACCAACACTTGGCTCAAAGGTAATGGTGTTAAACTTATCAAGATCAAAATTGGTAAGGAAGATGACTCTACAAGACCCCTTGGTCGTAGGTCCGAGATTCAAATAGATAACAAGGAAGGTGCATCATCTTCAGGCACTAGAATTAAGTTGCGGGTGAGTTGGGCAATGGTACTTCCTCCTGAGGAGGTGACAGTTTGTGGGAAGGAGAAATCCCAGCTTCATATTCATGTGATTGATCCTAAAAATCCAGAGGAAGAAAAACAGTCAGATGATGCTCCAAGTCACTAGTTTCGGAGTCACCTCATGAGGTTCCTTCCTCAATCGCCATGGAGCTACCTTTATCATGATGTTTCTTCCACTATTCATGATGTTCCTATAGTAGTGGATGAGTCCCCTTAGAATGCCATTCCCATTTCAGCAGTTGGGCCACCTCTTGATCATCAACAAGAGAGTTTGCTGGAAATCTTCGAGGATACTCCTGCATGTATTCATTTGTCAGAAATTGATACCTCTACTTCCGGTTTTGAGGAGTTTATGAGACAATCTTCATGCCCTTTGGTTACTGCTGGAAATCTTCGAGGATACTCCTGCATGTATTCATTTGTCAGAAATTGATACCTCTACTTCCGGTTTTGAGGAGTTTATGAGACAATCTTCATGCCCTTTGGTTACTGCACAAGCCATGGTTGCCATCCAGACAGACACTTTCCCCAGGATGACCACGATTGTTCAAACAGAAACCGCTTCTCCTTTGCTTTCAGCTGCTACTGAAGGAGAGCTAATGGCTTTACCTCCATGGCTTAGTTCCTTCACTCCCAAGAGAAAGAAGCAGGAAATTTCTCCTGATGTCTTTGATTATTAGCAGCTTAAGCAATCTAGGCCCAAGGTTACTAAAAGAGCCAAGACAATCTCAAGGGTAACAGTTGACAGCAACAAGATGAAGGTGGCTGAAATTGTTGAGCCTCTTGTAGACAAGCCACATGAGGAGATGCAAGCTACTGATTACAGGGTCACAAGGGTAGAGTTGGGTAAGGAAACACATGAAGTAGTCAAACATGATGCCCAGCAGTCCGTAGCTTCACTAGTACAATGATATGATGAGCTTCTAGCGAAGAAGGACAAGCTAGAAGAGGAGAATAGGCAACTTGTTGCAGTTGTTCAAAAGATCACTAAATCCGCTAGTGAAGGGAACAATCCTTCAAGTTCTTCCGGTCCATGAGAATCAATTCAAGGAGTTGAGAGAGCTGCTCAAAAGGTACAAGCATTGGAATCTTGGGTAGATCAGCTTCATGATTTGTGTGCACAGGTCTTGAAGGAGGTTTTTCAAATGATGGTCAAATTGAAGACCATTGAGGAACAATTGAACCAGGTTTCTGACACTTTCAAACAAAACTTGGGAAAGGTGGAAGATAGCTTGACAACTTGGCTCAAGATTCCTTAACAAAAGTTAAGCGTTCTTCGAGAACATTAGGTTATTCCTTTGAGGGTTGTGTATCTAGAATACTAAGAGCTCTTGGAGAACAAAGCCCTTGTTCTCAAGTCACTTGTTGAAGACATTGATGATGCCATGAGATTGCGAGTGGAAGTATTTCAGGATGTTGTTTCTCGTTGTGAGAAAGCTTCTTGTAATATCATGGATCAGAATGGGGAATTATTATGAGAAGAAAGGGTTCTCTTAGATCTACAGTTGAAGATTCATCATGAGTGGAAGAGTGAACCATTTTTCAGCTGCATCTATTCAAGCTTTGGTTACATACCAAGTCTTCTTACAGGAAATTCAGTCTTCTTTTGAGAAGAATATTGCCACAATCCTTCGTTGCAGCGATGTTATTGTGAAGACCATGATTGTGGCAAAGAATGCCCATGAACCGAATCTCGATGAGCTGCAAATGATCATTCAGAAGTTTGAAGGATTCATGTCTACACATGCTATAAGTGTTTTTCAACACTTAGTTGCATTTTTAGAATTGTAATTTCTTAGTTGTAGTTTCTCTTTTGACAGGTTTACTTGTCAAATTTTTTTTTTTGTAATTGCAAGTCATTACTTGCACTTTTGGAATTACAAGTAGACAAGTTACAAGTCAATTTAGAATAGGACTTGTAACTTTGAATAAGTCATAGTTAGTTGTTGAATAAGTCTTGGTGGTTGAGAGAATTTCTCAAGTTAGTTAGGATCCTCCCACCTTTTTCTCAAGGTTCCCCTCTTATAAGTTCTAGAGAGGGTCTATTGTATTATCTTATCTTTTAGAAAGCAAACAAAAAACTCTGCCAAGTTTGCAGCAAGAAAGTCTGTGAGCTTTTATGTGTAAATTGAAGAATTGAAAGAAATAGAAGAAGATTGCTCAAGTGTTGAATCTTTGTGCTACATTCTTGAATTTGTGTTCTATATTATCTTTCTTGCAAGTGTTTCTTAGAGAATTTAATCGAATTTGATTTGCAGTCTTTGTGCTGCAAGTATCGGAGGTTAATATCAATTAGAGTAAATATTCTCTTGGGAAGAGTTGTAAGTCTTTGTGCTCACACTTATTCTTGAGAGAGAAATTAGAAATAGATTTTGTGATAAGAAATAGTTGTGTCTTTGAGCTCATAGTAGTTCTTACTGTTTTGTGTAAAAGAGAATAAGATATTTCAGACTTTGTGCTGCTATAATTTGTTCTTGATATCATTAGCATAGAAAAAGGTAGATATGACTTCATATATTCAAGTCTTTGAGCTTGATATTGCTGTCCCGTTCCGAAGGAAGTGACAGAAGTCTTTGAGCTTTCAGGAAACTTCACTTCCTTTCTCTCATCTTATTTCAAAAGGTTGTCATTGCTGTTTTAAGTTAACTTCCTATCACTTTTCTGTGAAGAGAAAATGATATTGGCTTTCTTGAAGAAAGAAGAAAGACTGCTGTCTCATCCCGTTTAGTTTTAGATTAGATATAGAGGGGGGAGCCTTTCCTTAATTAGGAAAGTTTTACTCACATTGTGGTTGAAACCACAATTTTGTATAGTTTCCCAAGTGTACAAAATTTTCAACCAACAAACAACATACAAATATGATACTAGTAAGTAATCAGAATGATGTTACCATGGCAGAGTTGCTGGAGCATTGCTTGTCTAAATCCCAAACTTGCTTGCTTGTACAATATATCTTCTCCTATGTCTCCATCCCCTCCTTGGCACCCGATGGCTGGTCTTTATATATCTCTGCACTTGAATGGGAAGGTTGCTTGGGAGAGGTCATACCTCTTGCCTTTTGGCAATCGCACCCTCCTTAAACTTATAAACAATGATTAGTTGATCGCACCCCTTCCATAACTTATCTAATTGCATTTATCGGTTAAGACTCAGTTGATATTCAATAGTGAATCTTGATTAGTAAATTCGCCGCTCTATTTCCTGATTTAATGTGTGATACTTAGTACTCTGAGAATATCTCCTCCTTTTTTCTATCCCATTTCAATTGAATTCTTCTCCCTTTTATATCTTCGAATATGAGGGAGAGGTCATGCCTCTTCATTATCATTGCCCTTTTGAAAGAGTCACAACCCTTGAGCATTAATTATATTTTAATTATCTTTTATTCTAGGAATTGCTGTCTTGAACTATTTTCTTTATTTAATTTAATGATCATTATTTCCCTTAGACAAATATTAAATGTCTTTCTTATTTAAAATGGTGCTATCTTATAAGCCAGCCATCTAGAATACAGTTTAAAGGCTATGACTTTATGAAATCAATACTGATGCGACTTCTCAATTTGGTGGGGACATGACAGATGCCTAGTGACACTTTTGGTCTCTCTTTTAAATCAACCTTTTCTAAAAATAAAACATAAGTTGCTTTTTTTATGAATATAACTGAAATTTACTTTCTGGACAACTTAAGTTAAACTATTATATTATTTCCCTTGTAACACTAATAGTCTATGGGAAATAAAATATCAGGCAAATGGTTTTCCTATTAACTTTACTTGAGAAAGGGGACATGATGATAGAATGGTAGTGGAATCATTGGGGTGAATCAGTTGAATGACAATCATTTAGAATATGATAACTCACATAGGTAGCTGGTTTTTCATCTTGTTAGAGGAATCGTGAGTGCCTGTGATTCATTTATTCATTAAAGAGAAAGCAGTTCGGGTAAATAAAAGGTAGAGAAGTTGGTCTATGTTCATAGCACAACTGACCTTCTCTCTTGTATAGACCCAAGGTACAAGGATGGTCCTTCACCAAAATCAGATGGAATTCCACTTGATAGAATAGTTGTGCCCCTAGAGGATGAGTTGGTTGAGGCAAATGGCCTCAATGATTTTCCACAAGTTTTGCAGATTAATGAGTATTTGGAGAGCATCTTGATTTAGGATATGGAGATTGGTGACATAGTTGATGCAAGAGTTGAGCATGTTCTAGTGGTCAATATATGAGTCAGATTTTGTTTTTGTTTTTTGTATGCCAATATGTCAGCATTTCAATGTGTAGTATGTACTCTTGATTCAAGAGTTTGGATGCTAGAATGATCTTGATATGTTATTAGCTAACATTATTTGAACTTTAATGTTTTTTTCATCATGTTGATCAAAGACATGATATTTCTAGAGTCCATTAAAGTGTATTATAGCTTTTGGCAGAAAATTGTATAGGATTGTTGAATTAACATTTTGGATGACACTCCATGATCCACCATCTTTTGTCATTTTATTGATGGTGTGGTTTGAATCATTGGTTCAAAAATCTTGTACAATGTTTTGCCAAAAACATTACAATGATGTCAATTGTTAAATATCAATACAATTAATCTTGCTCTTTGTTGGCATCTAGGATCTATTTAATATTCATACACTCTAAAATATTAGTTTTTTCCTTGGGAATAATAAATATAACATACTAGACATTAGTTTCCATTCAAATTTATGCTTAATAGATATTGAAATGTGAATCACGCATGCTTTCCAAGGTATAAATTGACTCCTGATATAATTGTACTATTTGAAGACATTTCTTGAGATCTACAATACTTAATGTATAATCTGCTAATGTGAAGACCAGAAACATTAGCACCAATTGGGCATGAGCTCAAGGGCACTCATTAAGATAGCACAATTAAATAAAACCCATAAATTGAGTCGTGATATAATTGTAGTAATTGAAGACATTTCTTGAGATCTACAATACTTAATGTATAATCTGCTAATGTGAAGACCAGAAACATTAGCACCCATTGGCCACGAGCTCAAGGGTACTCATTAAGACAGCACAATTAAATAAAACCCATTTCTAGTAGAATTCTCCTCATGTATATTTTGATGATCTTGAACAATAGTTCTTTTCTTGGATTGCAATGGATGCAAGTTGGAGCAAGGTTATGAAGAGCAGAGGCTCGCTGCCTTTTAACCAGTTTTGTCACAATTTATGTCTAATGAGCATACTAAATAAATTTCATGGAAATAATGCCCTTATGTGTCCTTTCATTGCAATCTTATCTTATCATGTTACATTGAACACTTGTTATTATTGATTGGATTTAATAATAGTTGACTGAAACATTATCATGAGTTGCCCTTGCTAACTAGAATTAGAGATGTCATTGTCTTAAGCTTTCAGATATGTTGGAAGCATCATTCACAATTCTTTAAAATCATTGAGCATCTCAATTTTGTAATGCAGGTACAAAATGCCTATGCTATTATGGAAAGGTAATTGCCATTTCTGTTTATATCCTCTTTAATTTAATAATAAGATGTAAGAGATTATCCTTGGTTTGTTGTTATCTGAATACAATGCTTGTCACAATTGCCTAGAAAACTGTTGTATCACACTTCTATATACTCCTGCATATAAAAATATTAAAAATTATGAGAATTCTGTGATATTATTTATAATCAATAAAGCTTTTACACTACTTATACCACTTGTGTTTTGGTTGAATTTCTTACTAAGAAGTGGTAGTAACAAGATTGGTGTAATCAGCATTTAACATTAAAACTTCCCTAGTTCACTTCATTCCTTTACTGTTTATGTCCATGTCCAGTCATAGGTCAAAGCAACTAGTAAAAATGTTCCAGGCTGGTTTGTGTTTGTAATCACTTAAGTAGAAACAATGTTATAGTCCAAGATATTTTTTATCACAATGCCATTCTTGTGGGGTTAACCTGAAAATGAAAAATCAGTTAAACCATGTTTTGGCCCATAGGCATACTTCATGGGGATTTTGGAGGGCCCTTATTCAGAAATGGATCTATAAAACTGGAGATTTTGGGCACAGGGTGATTGGATTATGTATGACCTATAACGCAAGAAATAATCGAGATCTCCAGTCAATTCATTTGATCCATTATTAGAAAAGTTGATAGTAATAAATGGATATGAACTTTGTTGAGGATAATACTTGCAAAATCTTGAAATAGCTTGTAGAGATATATTTTCACCACTTTGTGAACTTTTCTTTTGCTGGGTAAATAGGTCTTTTATTAGGGTCCATTGCAAAAAACAACCATGAGGACTACATTGGAAATTATCATGTATTCTTTATTATTGCCAAATGAGGACAGACAAGTCTAGAAAGGTTTCTTTAAAATATTAACATCAAAAGAAACTTCATTTACTGATACTATTGCAGTCCTGTAAATACAGAACAAGAATTCCAAGGAAATAAAGAATTATTGGATCTGGTTGCTTCGTGCTGGTTCTCCAAAGGGCACTATGTGCCTTCTTTATTACTACCAAACATGGACTGAGTCTAGAAAGATTTCTTAAAAATATTAATATCAAAAGAAGCTTCATCTACTGCTCCTATTGCAGTCCTTCAAATACAGAACTAAAACCCCAAGTATATAAAGAAACATTGGATCTGGTTACTTCGTGCTGGTTCTCCAAAAAGACCAATGTCCCCAGTTACATCACAACATACTCCAATGGTCACCAACTAATCATGTCTCATCTTGTGTTCCGCAATATTTTGTTCAGATATTTTGCCAAATAGCTCTTTGGCAACCGTGTTCTCTTCTGTTTAGCATGCAGCTTCATTTTGGACGTATAAACATGTTTACATTTCAGTTCCACATCTACAATCTTGATTGTGATCAGAGGGGCAGGGTTATGTGGCATGGTGGGAGGGATTGGAAGGTTTGCTTTGTTGGTCACATGGGTGACAAAATCATGATATATAAGGTTCATGTAATATCCCCTAAAGGATATTGGCCAAACTTTTACGTTTCCAATCTCTGTAATTTCATCAAATAGTTTGCATGAATGCTGGTAATGCATTTCAGTTTACAAATGTGGTGGAGTATACCACTGGTCTGCGTTTTCAATGCAAGATATATAGAACCAAACATGAAAGATCGCAAATGCAGAATGAAATTCAATATTTCTATTCACTGTCATATCAGACTGAGCATGAATACATCCTTTATAATAACCAAACAAATGAGATTGCAAGGAAAATGATGGCATTCCTGACCTTTATTTGCAACCCAGAAGATGATACCAAAGCATTACCAATAATTAGCTTTTCCCAACAGCAATCCTCTTATAATCACAAAATACAGAGATTATATAATGGTGCACTTGTTCCTTCAAATTGACGAAGCTTTCAAGATCAGACCAACCCCTTAATCGATGCAGCAACCAATGCACATAATCATCATTATTACAGCTCGTACACACAACTCATGAACCTGCACAGTAATACCAGTTTGTATTACAGCCTGCATAACTCGATACCGATCACTTAATACACAGCATTGAAGTCGCTGGTATTTATAGATAATACGGAGTAGTTTTTCTATATTCAATTGCTCTCAGAAAGCTCACGCAGCTGACTCGGGAATCATCTCATGCAGACAAAGATCACCAGCTCCTGCCTTGAATGGTATTGCCACTTGCACCAAGGATATAGAGCCCCAACAGAGAATATTTGCAATTACTGGTCTTAGCAATTTCGATGTTATCTACCGTGCCAATCAATTCCCGTGAACAGAATAGCTTATCATCAAATGGAGACTCTGGCGGATAGCTTATGACCCTCCAATGAAATCAATTCGATGAGATAAGAATCGTTATATTACGAATCATTATATTACTTGACTCCCTTTGTCAAATCAACCTTGGGATGTTAGAAAGAAAGTATTGAATCACATCTTCAAATGCTTTGCCGACATCTACTATTCTCTAATGTTTTCCCCTTGCTAGACTTTATAGAGCGGCTAAATAGAGTAAGAACCGGCTGATATGAAATACCATCTGCCCTCGATAATAGAAAAGCCGAACAAGTATTCAAACTTAACATATTGGCGTATATTTAGCAAGCCACGGATTTGCATTATAAGCGCTCCTCACTAAATGTTACATGAATATTCAATGACACTTTTAGAGTCTTCAAACCCAAAGAATATTAATGTGGCGGCATCCCAAAATCTAATTTATAATCTTTGTATCTGCAAATCACTTATTTCTGCAAATTTTTCTCCAATGGAGACTTAACAAATTCAGCCCAAATGTTGACTCCATTGCGAATCCACTCCCCAAAAGAACTAGGTTTTTGTCCAACCCTTCTTTCAATTTGCTGAAGTGTAATGTCCCCTTTCCGGTCTGCCCTGGACCTTACTCCTTTGAAAGACTTGCACTTGGATTTTGTAATAGATAAAATTCAGATTACTAATTGCACTTTCTGATTGTAAATAAAATGATACACGTAGGTGTAGGGATTTAATGTTCTATCAGATATATCTGAGATAATTATGCTTTGAAGGGACAAATTCTGTATATAATTGTGTTCTACAACTTGGCTAAAGTCTAATAAGAATATCCAGAATATGGAATCTGGTAGTATTGCTTACAACAGGAACTGAGACTTCTGATCTATCACCTTGATATGCACCCTTATATAATTGCCTGAAAGGTCTATGCTCTCGACTGTGACGTGACACTTGCTCTGTAATAACAGATGCTGATCTGATATTTATAAGCCCGAACTCTGCCCCTCCTGAGATATAATCCATGCTTGCCTTAATATTTCACCTGAATTGCTGATCGGTGAACTCTTCACCAGTGGATAGATTCAAAGAGAACTCCCAAAAAATATAAATTCTCCTTACCACTTGAATGAATTCATCCCCTTCATTATGCACTTGCATTCTATTTTTTCATTGAGAGTTGTTTCCCTTCATTGATGGGTCGTGTTTCTCCATTAGAGACTAATTATGTCGCTTAACATATACTTGGTTTGTTTACTTGATTGATGTCTAATTAGTTAACTCGTGCCTCCCCCTAATTAAGATGTCCATTTGTAATTGATTATCTTCTTGATTATTGACGAAGTGCTCATATTAATTGCTTGGTTATTGTTGACTTGATGTACACGAGTCACTGTTGCCCCTCATCAAACGCAAGGATGCTGCTGCCTGTAACAATTCTGATCTGATCTTTTTACTGTGTGCGTGAGCCTTATTTATTTCTCATTGCTTCCCCACCATGGCTGTGCGTTTGACCATAGGAATGGTATGCTGTTGGCATGAGGGTATCACAGAAGAGCGGGGATATCACAGTCTCCCCCTCTTGATTTTGCTTGTCCTCAACCATTTTCTTTCTTCTGTATCATTCTGTGAATGTACCTGCATATTTATTAGTAGTACTGATCATATAAAATAATGACAATTTGTTAAAAAGATTACCATGGAGTTTCTATTGCATCTATTGCAACTGGGAGGGCTGACTTCCTTGAGCCATCCCACCCAACTGGCTTCCTCGAGCCATCGTTGCCCAACTTGGAAGGGACTAGCTTCCTTGAGCCATCCTGCCCAACTTTTGATAGACTGGCTTCCTTGAGCCATTCTGTCCATTTGAGATGAGCTGTCTTCCTTGAGACATTTCACTTAATCTTGATAGGAACTGACTTCATCATTCCCCTATATTGCTGGACTTTATATTAGTCTCTATTTGTGTCTGGAAGGAATGGGACTTTCCTTGAGCTCTTTCTACACCAAGCCTAAGAGACTTGCTCTGCTTGGTGGCTTAGGTCAGCCTTGGGCCATTCTCATTCCCTACTTTAGAAAAAATGGGAAGCCTATTTTGAGCCATTTCTACACCAAGTTTAAGAGTGGATGTTCTCTACAACCCTCTTAATCCACTTGGCGGCTCATGTTGGCTGTCCACATTCTATTCCCTCTTTGGGGTTGTTGCGACCAAATTGCTTAAGATAAGGCCCTTGAGGCTCTAATGTTCTAGAGTGGATCACAGCTTGATTTAATTGTGCATTACATCTTTTATTCTTATTTCATATGTATTAATAATTCATTAATTCCTGATCTACACATTCTTGCATTGACGTCACTTATAGTTTTAGGTACAATAATAGGGTCTTGTATAAGACACTATGCATCCTTATTCAGGCTAATGTTGTTCCTTTCCCTAAATGCCTCAATATTTTCTTCCTTTTCCCAAGTGGCATCTTCTTTTGGTAACCCTCTCCATTGGATTAGGAATTTAGTGATGGTTCTATTTCTTAATCTCCTTTCCCTAGTATCTAGGATGATTTCTGGTTCCACTATGAGCTTCCCTTCATCATTGAGAGGGAGTAATTCTGTACATGGGACTACTTGCTGCCCTAGGACCTTTTTCAGCCTGGATACATGGAAGATGTTATGGATCTTGCTACCTTCAGGGAGCTCTAATTCATGAGCTACCCCACCAACTCTCCTCAAGACCTTGTAGGGCCCACAGAATCAGGGTTCGAGTTTTTCTGCCCCACTTGCCTTGATTGATGACTGTTTTTAAGGTTGTAACCACAAGAACACCAAGTCTCCTTTAAATGATCTTTCCACACGGTTCCTATCAACGTATAGTTTTTGCTGATTTTGGGCATGATGGAGGTTCTCCTTGAGGGCATTCATAATGTCGACATTTTGTTGAGCGAAATCTTTGGCTCCAAGTATTCTGCTGTCTTGGGTAAGGTCCCCAAATGATGTGGCTTCATACCCATACAATGCCTTGAATGGACTCATCCCTATGGACATGTGATGAGAGGTATTCTAATAATACTCCCCAAGATGTAACTATTTAAGCCATGCCTTTAGCTATACTATAACGTAGTTCCTTACATATCCTTCTATCCATTTATTGACAATCTCTGTTTGTCCATCAGTTTGTGGATGGTAGCTAGTGCTAGGGTTAAGTTCTGTACTTGCCAACCGGAAGAGTTCTCGCCAGAATTGACTAAGGAAGTGGCTGTCCCTGCCACTGACTATATTTTTGGGCAAGCCATGGAGTTTGAAAATCTCTTCAAAGAAGCGATTTGAACTGCGTTGTAAACGGTGGATATTGCAAAGAAATGGGCATACTTTGTAAGTCTATCTACTATTACATAAATGCGGTCCTTACCATGCACCTTGGGTAGACCTGTTATAAAATCCATGGAAATACCTTCCCACTTCTAGTTTGGAATGGGTATTGGGTGTAATAGACCTGTTGGGTGGCCTTGTTCTGTCTTATTTTGTTGGCATGTTATACATTCTTGCACATGCTTAAGGATGTCCTTCAATCCTTTCCAGGAGTATCTTTCGCGGATCTGTTTGTATGTTTTGTAGTAACCCTGATGCCTTGCTAGGGGATTATCGTGGTATTCCTTAAGTATTTTATCTTTCATCCTTGAATATGATGGGAGATATACTCTATTTTTGTATAGGATAATGCCTTCACATACTTTGTATTCATCATTTGGCATCTTCCCTTCTAGAGTTTCATTCGCATGAGGATCCTTGGCATATTCCGTAATGATGTTGTTTTTCCTCCCTTATGTGATGCTTGTGATGGTGTTTAGGCAAGGTCACCTTAATAGTGCATCAACTACCACATTATTGGATCCTTTGACATATTCGATGTTAAAGTCATAAGTTTGGATCTTAGTTACCCACTTTTGTTGGCGATCATTCAAATCCTTTTGATTCATAAAATAGCGTAGACTATTGTGGTCCATCTTGACATGGAATTTCCCACATACTAGATATTGTCGAAACTTTGCTAAGGCATGCATGATGGCTAGCATCTCTTTGTCATAAATTGAATAGTATCTTTCCACCTCTGTCAATGTCTTGCTTTCAAATGCTATAGGATGTTTCTTTTGCATGAGGACTGCTCCGATGCCTTCCCCTGAAGTATCACATTGTAATTCAAATGGTAGGGTGAAGTCCAAAATAGCTAGGATTGGGCATGAGCTCATGGTTTCTTTCAATTGTTCAAATGCTTGTTGTGCTTTATCATTCCACATGAAGGCTCCCTTTTTGGTTAGATCTGTGAGAGGGGAGGCCATTTTGGAGAAGCCTTTAACAAAGTGCCTATAATAGCTCTATAAACCCACAAACCCCCTGAGTTGGGTCAAGGTCTTGGGTATGGACCACTCCTTCATAGCTTTGATTTTTTTCTCATCAAGGCACTCACGATCTTCATTAATCTTATGGTCTAAGTAGAGTATTTCCTTCATGCCAAAATCACATTGACTCCTTAGCTTATAAAGATTCTGTTTCTAATATGCTTAAGACTTCTTCAACATGTTGGAGATGTTCTTTCCAAGTTTTTTTGTAAATGAGAATGTCATAAAAAAATACAAGTAAGAACTTCCTCAATTGTTGACGAAAAATATGGTTCATACAAGATTGAAAGGTGGCTGGTGCATATGCGCCATGAACAGACAACAAGTTGGAGCTCGCTAGCAGGACTGAAGACAAAGGAACTCATAGAATGCTACAAGTTTATGCATTCTAAGAAATACACAGCTGGAATTGATTCCAGGAAATCAGTTTGTAAAACTGAATTGTTTTAATGTAAATAACTACCTGTGGGCCCCTTATTAATGCAAAATAAAACAAGGGGGTACATAGGCCAGTTATTCCTAGCTACTTGATTGGCCAGATTGATATAGAACAATAGTCAGTAGTTGGGGAAGTAGTTGAGGTGTGCAGCTGAAAAGTTAATGGGTATGGGAGTGCATACCTCCTAAGTATGCCCTCCTTGTCTCCATAAAACTGCCAAGCTTCTAGAAGACAAATTGCAGCCATCGGATGCAGTCAATCTTGGTCCTTGATTTGAATTGTAAAATCTATAAAAGGCAGGGCCTCTCTCATTGTAAAGGGTTAGATTTTAGTAGTTAGATTCTGTTAGATTTCAGGAGTTAGAAATTAGATAGATTTTAGCAGTTAGCAGATTAAGAGTAGAATAGGACTGCTGGAAGAAATTGTTGTAATGGCAGTTGAAATCAATACATAAACATTGAAACATGGTGTTTGTTATTTTTTTTTCTCCTGTTCGCATGGTTTCCCTTCAATTGGTTAGTTAGAGTTCAATGATTTTGATGGTAAAATGTGGGGGGTATTTGATGTATTTCAGGTTCATATCATTGGGGACCTACTGATTGTATGTCACCGTGCATGGTTAGTCTGAACCCAAAACTGTGCCTAGTTTAATTGTGAGTATTTGTCTCAAGTTGCGCTAGAATTGGGTGCTTGGATGAATCCCCATAGTCTGAAAATCCATTTATCCTTTGGAGCTTGCACTGTTCTTGTCAAGTTGTGAGGGTGTCTCTAGCGAAACAAGAATTGGTTATGGAAATCTATCTACCCACTGCATTAACTGTTATCATCACTATCCTTAGGTCTCCTAAACCATTCCCTTTTTCTTTTATTTTCCGCAATCTAAGAATTGCACCATTGTCAGATGCAGACTAGCTTGTTGTAAACGTAAGCACCTTATGTTACCAGCAAAACACATCAAACTGTTAAGCTATTTTGCAGTCAAGACCTGACATTTGGAACCTTGAGGTTGTCCCCCTTGATCATCTAAAACAACATTAGGGAATTCCTTATGCAAGAGAGGATAGGATACTCAGCATTCTATTTTGCTTTGACCGGAGAGAGTTGGTAATCCGACTTTAGCCACGTCAATAGGTAGGTCTAATAATACTGTTTTGCCCCTGAGGGGTGTGTGTGCATTTAATGCATAACAAAACAAGAATATAGAAAAGGTAGCAGTGCACAGGGATGCAAGTGAGAAGAACTCATATGTCTGTATTCATTGATTCCACAATACTAGTACATTCAAAGCATAGTTTCCCTTCCACCTGTTGCTGCCAACTGCTCCCTCAGCTGGTGAACCTGTTGTGTCTGATGCTGGAGATCTTGCTCAGCTATCAACTGCCTCTCCCTGGATCTCTTCACCATAAAAACTGCTTCCATAAGCTCCTTCTGCTTCCCATCCAACTCCTCTAAGGTAGATGTGAGATAGGTCTCAAGGGTTGCCAGTTCTGCCACCTTGTGTGCATGCCCCGCTGTCTTCTGGGCCAATTCTGTCTTGGCACGAGCCAACTCCTCCTCTAGGCTGGTCGCTCGGGCCCTCTGCTGTGCCAACTCCATCTCCATTGTATGCAGGCAAGTGGCTAGCTCCTCCCGAGTTGTGATGGCCACCACCCGCTTTGTCTCTACTGCCGAGGCACTATGCTGGGTACGTTTGAGCTGGTAGTACTTGTCCCGGAAGGCTTTCTCTACCCGCTGTAGCAGCAAGTGTACTCCACTAGCCCCAACTGTCTCCTTACTCCAATCCGCCAACATCTTGAGAGTCTCCACAGCAGGCCAACCCCTGGCCTCGAAACATCTCCCAAACTCCTCAGCACACCCTCCGGTGGCAAAGGCGAGGAGACCCTCAACAACAGGCTGCCCAAGAGCCTGAATAGAGTCTGCCAATCTCCGTACACTGGCCTCAACCTCCACTGTCATCCTCTACGTACTGGCTCCCATCTCTGCGAAAAATATCTCTATGCCCTCTGGCTGGCTCTTGGTAGTGGCCCGCATCTGTTGGTACATCTCTATCATCTCCTCCTCAAACCCAACGGTGTCTTGCAGGAAGTCCATCACCAACTCCTACTGTCCCTCTTCCTGATGAGAACTACCCTCCTCTAGGTCCACAATCTCAGGAAAAGGACATGGCTGGGGTGAGGCGGGTGGGGGTCCCAATGGTGGCATAGGAGGCATCTCATAGAGACCCAGCCACGCGTCCATGGTGGCATCATCATCTCGGGCCATGACAGTCACTGTGCCCTCCGTTGCCGTGACCTTGGTATTTACAGGTTCCCTCCGTACAGTAGACCCAGTGCAAGGACGTTCGCTGGGAACCAATGATATTGCTGAAACTCCCTCTCCCGGAATTGCTATGGCGACCCTAGAGGGTGTAGGCAATGGGGGTCGGGGTCTCAACTGCCCAAATCTTGGGATTGGGTACGACTGGTATGGCTCCCACCGTCACCCCCGAAGCCGGGAGAGGTGTTAGTCCTCCATTCAGAGTCAATACTATTGGTGCATACACTAGTCGGCCTACTCCCGCAGGTCGCACTCCACCCATCGGTAATCCACGGATTCCTCTTGTCAAGTGCCCAAAAGACACTTCACGACCACTACTCCTCTGTACTAGGGGTTTTCTCTACTTCTTTTTGGCTATCAAGGCGGAATGTGTCATGACTCTGGCTACTCCTAGAAGAATTGTCTTCAGAATCTTCCCCTTCCTCTGCACTACTATCATCCTCTTCTTTAGCCTCTTCTTCTGCATCCTCGTCAACTGTCTCTGTCTCCTGCTCATGTTGTAACACTACTACATGTGGTGGTCTCCTTCGTTTCCTGTTGGAATGGGCTTCCCCGCTACCTGCGACGGTATCCAGGTGGGTCCAATAGAATATGGCTAGCTGTGAAGAGTCCAACGTCTCTCGAGGTTTCCAGACATGCTTCTCCGACGATACCTGTGTGCGTACAGCGTCGAGGAACAACCCTATGGTGTGAAATGACATGTAAAAAACCTTGTGTTGCAGGATAAAAAATTCATGAATTTTGTCGGACAAGACTGCAGCCTAGTTGTACACCGTCCCATTCCTCAATCCATTCATAAGTGCAATCATGGGTACCGCTGTGTCCGATGCCCTGCTGGCTCTGGTAAGTGTGCTTTTCATAACATCTAGTAGACACTACCATTCACCTGGCACAATATATGATTTTTTTAATGCTCTCCCCTTTGGTGCCTTAATCGCTGCCCATTCTTGGTCTAAAAGATCACTTCGACACATCAGCTGTAGCAATTGTTCCTTCCTTTCTGGTGACATCTTAGTGGCATTCTTGTCCACTTTCTTTCCCTCATCTGGTATGCCAAGACCTTGGCAAAATCGTTGGGTGCAAATGAGACGTCACATTGCTCTGCTGGTAAGAGAATGTCGATGCCCTCGTCGCGTTGTCATATGTGGCCACCATCATTCATAGACATGATTCGAAATCCCTGATCACAAAGATGGGCATTTGAATTGCCCAATGTACCTGTGCTTTCCTGAGAGACTCCTTAATCACATTACTATCTGGGGTCTCCATCCGCCGAGTTCTGCATACACTTCCACTTAATCCTTCAAATGTAACAGTTTCAGGTGTGATTTTTACTGGCATTGGCTTCTTTTTGCCCTTTCCTGTATTTGCTGGTCCTGCAATTTTCACTCCAGACTGCAACACTCGCTTGCCCTTGTCCCTACCTGCCGTGCTTCCTTCTACCATTTTCCTTGACTTAGACGGTTGGTCTAACTGCTGCAACCGTTTTTGCCAGTCTAGCTTCCCCAACCTTGATTTTCCTAACTCCATT
The DNA here is from genome assembly GCF_030272615.1 of Cryptomeria japonica. Taxonomy (NCBI): domain Eukaryota; kingdom Viridiplantae; phylum Streptophyta; class Pinopsida; order Cupressales; family Cupressaceae; genus Cryptomeria; species Cryptomeria japonica. The sequence goes on along the minus strand of NC_081407.1, from coordinate 354,728,178 downwards.
TAACTGATTTCTTGAAATATCGACATCACCTATAATGTGTTCCAATTACCGTTACTTTGGCGTTCGTCCGCTCCAGTTATGTCCGTACAACTTTGTTTTATGCACGGTGTTCTGCTTGTACGGATTTCAAGGGTGATCCTGTCGCTTGCCTATGCTGCCGGTGTATGGATTCCACACTCGCTTGTGATTTAATTCCTTTAATGGCCTCTAGTCACTGTGCTGTACGTCTTTGTCGTTTTCTCCGCTCTTCTGTTATCGTGTATGACAACCGTACGAATAATGCTATCCGACTTATCCTGCCGTACGACCCCTTTCTTTCCTCTGGTCATACGATGTTCTCTTCGCGTGGCCGTACGGCTATCCTCCAATGACCATATGGTTTTCGATTTATTGCCTGTGCCACGATATGGATTGAACTATGCTTGACCGTACGGAAATACTGCTAACGTCCATACAATGATGCTTGAGTCATACGGATTTCTCTGCCACCCTATGGAATTCGTACTATTTGTACGGGTTCTGCTGTCTGCAACCGATGAAAATGTCCGTATGGCTTTTTTCTTTGCGACATGAATTATCCGTACAATTTTAATGACGAGTTTGTACGGTGAGTTCTTTTTCTTTTCTTTTTTTTCTTTCTTTTATATATATATATATAATTTTTTTTTTGAAAAACAAAATAATGAACTTCAACTTGGCCGGGTGGGCCCTGCCTTTGGACTAACTGGGTCATTCCGCTGTTGCCTGCGGTAGTAATTTTCAGTTTCGACCGATTTACCGTCTCCTTTATTGGTTGGTCATCCAATGTGGACTACTTAATCGTTCCATTCTCAGCTACCTCACGGATTTTATATGGCCCTAGCCATCTGACCTTAAATTTTCTAGGCTTGATCTCATTCAGCCCATTATATTTCAACACCCACTGACCTAGACAAAACTCCATGCGTCGGATGTGCTTATCATGCCAAAATTTCCATCATTGTTGAGCAGCTTTGGTGGCCCATTGGGTCATTATCCTTCGTTCGTCCAACTTGCCCAACGCGTATAGTCGCTCCAGCAGGCTCTCCATATCTCCTAGCCAGTTCTCAATTGCTATCCTTAGACTTGGGAGCATGAACTCTGTTGGCACAATGGTCCCTTGGCCGTTCATTAACTGAAAAGGTGTCTGGCCTGTCGTGACTTTGTAGTTGGTCCTGTATGCCCACAGTACGGATGGCAACTTCTCTTCCCAATCTTCCTGTTCAACTCCGTAGGACTTATAGATCACAGACACCAATATTTTATTAGTGGCCTCGACCTGCATGTTGGCCCTCGGGTAGTACGGGCTTGACAAGGAATGAAAATTTTTGAATTCCGTCAGGAGCAACTTGACTACATGGTTCATAGAGTGCCCATCGTGATCACTCGTCAGTTGAATTGGATGCTGTATCTTGTGATGATTTGTTCATAAATGAACTTGGCTGTACTTGAAGATGAGTTATCTGGCAGTGCTCGTGCCTCAACCCACTTGGTAAGGTATTCTGTCGCCACCACAATGTAACGACATCTCTGTGTTCTGCTGGCCTTCAAGGGTCCAATGAAATCCAAACCCCAGCATTCAAACAAGTCTTGGGCATGGGATGGATTGAGGGGCATAAAGTCCCGCTTCAATGGTTTTCCTGCCCTCTGGCAAGTATGAGAGCCCACCACCCATTCCCGTGCATCATTATACAGGGTGGGCCACCATAGTCCGGCCAACAATACTTTGCGTGCGGTGGTGTCTGGACCCATGTGGCCTCCTATGGGCCCTTCGTGTGCTTCCCAGAATCTCTTCTTCCATCACACACCTTCTGAGGACTTGGTCGTGTCCCATTTTATACAACAACCCATTAATTAGCTGGAATATTGTGCTTCTCAAGACCAACTTCCTTCTCTCACTCGGTAACATCTCAGTTGGGAACTGAGAGGTGGACAAGTATTCCCCAATGTTTGCATACCACGAAGGTAGTGCTGCAATTTGGAACAGATGTGCATCAGGAAAGTCATCATTGACTCCCTCCGATGGCTCTCTCGACTTAATCCGGGACAATTGATCAGCGATCACATGGCTCTTGCCTGGCTGTACAATTATGGTGAATGCGAACTCTTGAAGGAGTAATAGCCACCTGCTTATTCTGCCTTGGATAATGGGTTTATTTACCAGTGATCCACATAGAAAGTGAAAGGTGTTGCCAGCAAGTAGTGCTGAAATTTTTGTACGGCATAGACCACTCTGAGGGCTTCCCTCTTGGCAGTACTATAATTCTTCTCGGCTTTCGACAACAAGCGACTGGCAAAATAGATGTGGTCGTCTAACCCATGCCCCCCTTCCTGTGCTAGCGTAGCCCGAATGGCATAGTTCGAGGCATCCACATGTACGTGGAATTTTTGGTCCCAGTTTGGATAGGCCAAAATGGGTGCAGCCACCAGTCTCCTCTTGAGTTCCTCAAATGCTTCCCCCTGTGTCGGTCCCCATATGTACAATTTGCCCTTCTGTGTCAGTTTGTCCATTGGGAATGAAAGTTGAGCAAAGTTCTTAATGAACTTTCGGTAGTATCCTATATGTCCCAAGGAGGACTTTACTCCTGTTACATCAATGGGCGACTCCATCTCCACAATTACCCGTACCTTATCTGGGCCAGTTTTTAATCCATCGTTACAAACAATATGGCCCAACAACTTTCCTCGCAGTACCATAAATCTACATTTCTTCGGATTCAAGGCCAGCTTGGCCCTCCGACATCTCTCCATGCATTCCCACAGTGCCACCAAGTGAGTTTCTTCGCTATTAAAAATCGACCAGTCTTCCAAAAAGGCCTTAAAATTTCCCATAGACATCCTATCAAAGATGTGAAGGACTATCCTCTGAAATGTTGCTGGAGCATTGCACAAACCAAATGGCATTCGGTTGTACGCATAGACTCCGTCCTCCACCACAAAGGTGGTCTTCAACTTGTCCTCCTCAGCTATTGAAATCTAATTGTATTCGGAAAAGCCATCCAGAAATGAGTACATTTCATGGTCAGCCACCTCCTCCAGGATGCTGTCTGTGAAAGGTATAGGGAATGGATCCTTGATGGTGACTGCGTTGAGGCATCGAAAATCCACGTAGATGCGGATCTGGTTGGCCTCCTCCTTCAGCGAGACCCATTCACTGGTCTCCACCCAAAATATGATGCCGGCTTCCAGCATCCGCTCTATTCCTCGTCACTACTGCTCTCAAAGGAACCATCGTCACCCGATGATTTATCCTTTTTCTTCTTCAAGGTCTTGCCTTCGCTCACGAGGTCCATGGATCGGTTGTATGCATCCTCGTACGAGGTAGGAGGGATGATCTTCATCTTCTTCCCGAGGGAGGATCTCAGTCCTTCCACAAACCACCGCTTTTTCAATCCATCAGTGGGTTGATTATCCATCTTTCTGAACAATTCTTTGATTCTCCGGTTGTATGCTCGTACTATCTCGTTCTTCTCGTGCTTTGTGCACAAGATTTTGGCTACGATTTCATTGTCGTCCTGAAGGAGTCTAAACTCTGTCTCGAAGGCTTTCTGCAATTCGTCCCAGGTACCTATCTTCGTCTTGTCCATGTCGGAGTACCAGTCCACGGCTACCCCTTGTAGGGTGGTGGGAAACTGCACCACCCATTCAGCTTTGTCGGTCACTCCATTGGCCGACTAGATCGTTTTGCATGTATGACAGTGCCGTAGGATCCTGCTTCCCATCTCCAGTGAACTTAGGCAATTTCTGCCTGTTCACCATTATGTTTCTTGGCGGCGGTCCACTTTGCCCTCCAGAACTCGACCCTTCAAAAACTAGCCCTCCAGAATTTGGTCCTCTAGATACTGACCCTCCAGGAATTCGTCCTCCGGAAACTGGTGCGTTAGGTCCCACCAGATTACTTTGACTACCAGGGCTTGATGAGCCTAAATCGAACAGATTGCTTTGACTAACGTGCCCTTGTGTCCTCTCGACACGTTTAGCCGCACCGGTATCTCCTAGTTCTCTGTTCTCGGTCTCGGTCTCCTTTTCTCTCCTGGTCTCGTCACCTCTAAATGGTGTGTACGGCTCCACTGTACTCCCGTCGCCAATCTCCTCCAACGTGAAGGAAAGGTCCCCCAACTGCTTCCTAGTGGTTTCTATAAATACAGAAACTTGGCCCTCGCCAGTGGAACCATCATTGCCATTCCCTCCACTTCCTTCCTTGGCAATTTTCTTCAGTCGTCGCCGACATTCGACTTGTTGTTCCAATCTTAGTGCCTTCGCTACTGCTTTGTGTTCGTCTTCCTCTTGTCCCTTCAATACACGATTTCGATGTTTGTTCAGCGTCACAGGCATCAATTCCTACGTTCCGTGGAGTGGAAGGTTCTTCGACGACCTTCGTCACGTTCCTCCTCCCGTGGACTCTTTTCTTGGAATTGTTGTAAAATTTGTTGCCGACGGTTCTTGCGGTAGGTTTCCTCTCAGCAAGTTTGTAGGGCAAGGAATGCTTGTGCCAACAGGCTAGGCAGGTTATTAATCAACCAGTTCACCGCTAGACTTACGCCAAGGGCACTCCAAAGTTCCAAACAACGCTCTCAGGAACGTCCTCCACGGTGGCTTCCCTTACGTAAGTTCAATTGATGCTTGTAAGATGCAGGTGAAGTCCCTTGTCAGTGCCCTCTCTCCTTTGAACAACTCTGTCAGCTCTTCCTTGGGATTGCTACTCGTCCCCTCGTTCACTGGTTGTCCCATTATCGTCATGCCATGTAGTACGCTCCCGTCATTCCAGGTTTAATTCGGCAATGACGCCAAATGTTTTGCCCCTGAGGGGTGTGTTTGCATTTAGTGCATAACAGAACAAGAATATAGAAAAGGTAGCAGTGCACAGGGATGCAAGTGAGAAGAACTCATATGTATGTATTCATTGATTCCACAATACCAGTACATTCAAAGTATAGTTTCCCTTCCGCCTACCACATCTCTGGAAATAGAAGCCCAAGTACATATATATAGGTGTTGATGCAGGTTGTCCGGTGCCAACTGCCGACAACCGTCACGTAACCACCGACCCTTAACACACGTAACATTCTAATTACAATATGACATAATTATCCGACAACAAATACAAGCTTGAGTTGAGTGTTCGTTTTCAGATTGATTGGAATGGGTGTCTCTCCCCGAATTCAGATGAGCCCTTGAATAGCTTGGAGGATCAGCTGGTTTGTCTTCTCAAATTTGTCATTGGTTTTCTCCATGAATGTTCTTAGTTCGTTTGCTAATTGTTCCGCCATGGCTGATTAGCCCCTCCTACATCGATAAGTTTGCATTCACTAAGTTCCCACAAGATGGCAGGATACTTAGCTTTTATACCACTGTAATTTCCCCTTTCCGGTCTGCCCTGGAACTTACTCCTTTGAAAGACTTGAACTTGGATTTCGTAATAGATATAATTCAGATTATTAATTGCACTTTCTGATAGTAAATAAAATGATACACGCAGGTGTAGGGATTTAATGTTTTATCAGCAATATCTGAGATGATTATGCTTTTGATGGACAAATTCTGTATATAATTGTGTTCTACAAGTGTGCTAAAAAATAAATAGTAACTACGAATGTATTAATGGATAAGAAAGTCCTTTTGAGTTTGAGCCTGCAATTCTGTCAATCATGGGGCAATGTGGTAGAGGTGTACCATGGAGCCTCCAATATATGTTTGCCATATCTCTGCAAATTCCAGTTGTTGAATTATCATCTTAGGAGAAATGTTATGAAGATTGTTTTATACAGTTATTGATGTCAAACTATTTATGGAATGAAATTTCTTGACTGATTCAATATTACTCTTTTATAAGAATAGATAAACCACGAGAGTCTCTTTTAATTGAACATTCTCTAAGTTTAGTAATTGACTTAGTGGCTGTAACTTTGACAACAAAATGAGAAATTATGGTTTTGTAGTCATTATAATTATTGGCATATTATTGTATTGATAATGGAAAAATTATTTCTTAATATCATATGACCATAATCGATGACTGTAAAGTTTTCTGTATATTAGGTAAGAAATGTCCCGTTTGGTGTAACAAATGAAATTACAATTTGCAACATTAGCATGCTAATCTTGTTTTAGTCACGTGACAATGTTGTCAAACATGTTTTAGGCCTTTTTTTTATTGCAAATTTTAGATATATAAGAGAAATCAAGAATTTCATGATTTCCATTGTTTGAGGACATATACATAATATTGAAGTTTATTTATGGCCGATTTGCATTCATGAGTGGAACTGTCACCTCGTTCACAATCTTCTAAAAGATTGTTCATTTATGAACTTTTATAATCAACTTTTTCTTAATAAGATTTTAGATGATTAATTCAAATCACATTTTCTAAAGAATATTATATTATTCAGGACAGTAATAATAAATGGTAATATAATCATAGGAATTGATTTTACTTGGTTGTTTGTATTTAAGATCATCGTCAAGGAAAATATGTCAAACCTAAGGATTGTAACTTGGCTTAAAAAAGGTGTTAATGTTTGGTATATAAATAGTTAATTTGTGTTTTATTTTGTAACTTATTGTGCCTTTTAGAAAGATGTATCTTCCAATTTTTTTGGAAGACATGTATTTGGTGATGTTTACGTTTTGAGAAGTGTCTTTTAATTAATAATCTCCTAATTCTTTTTAACACAGGGGATCTGGGTTTTTGACATTGAGCGATGTGTATGAGGTATGGATTTAATCTTTTTGTTACTCGTTGTGATCATTTTCTTTCATTAATTGAGATTCTCTCGAGTAAGTAGCGAGGGTTCTATTTGGGCCCTCTCCTTGTAATACAGCATCATATCAATATCAACTGAAATCAAACACATTCCAAGTTATAAACTTACAAAAGAAACTAACAAACAAACATGGCCAAAATAATATCACACAATTTTATGGCCAGTAATAAGAAACAGAAAAAAGCAAGCAAACATTAGCAGCCAACAACTACATATACCTCCTCCATCCCTAGTGACCCCAGTTCAATGTTTAACTCGAACAGGAAACTCACAGCACTGGAAACTTAATGCCATGAATGACCTCACAAAAATTCTTGGAACTGTTGTTTTCCTAGAGGTTAGCTGAGAATTGTGATCATTAAGTCAAGTTCTTGAGAGTATGCCTTTAACCTCCTGAAGTGCATAATGAACTATTATTGTGGCCTTATGTGCCAAGCACAAGTTTGACATGGATGTACTCTTTGAAACCACCAAAGTGTTTTCCAAGCATTGCTCCAGCTTTGGTAAGAGCATCTTGTTGGTAGACATCATTGGCAAGAATAGAAGCGACAACTGGATCCTTTCATTAGGGACTACATCAACATCTTGTTGATAAAATCATCCCTTATGACTTTACACCTCAATGGAATAGTTTCACTCGAGCTAGTTTCTCCCAATACAACCTTAACAAAACCTAAGGTTGCATCCTTTTCATAAGTGAAGATTGCAGCAGTATTTTTTCCAAGACCTTTCCTTTGTGAAAAGGGTTGCGAGGGGAAGTTTTGAGTGACGGCTAGCCATTAAAATAAGTGTAGATGCTATAACCAACAACACATAGGACCAGAGTACACCATGCCACCTATAACCTGCAAGTGACAACAAAAGACACAACACAACATCCCTTGCAGCCCCAATATAAGCCCATCCCACATGCCAAATATTTATACTGGCTAAGGGAATTATTCCAATGTTAAATCATTATAATAAATAGTGTACTCAACAAGATCTTAGGGAGATAATTCAGAGTGTAGTACTGATTAATGTGGCAATTGACCAACATGTGCAAGGAGTGGTACAAGTTGTTAGGGTGGTATGGTTATGATTTGGGTTAGTGGGGCAACATATGAGGATTAGGATTTAAGGAGGTTTCAAATATGATTAGTTTTCCAATCTGGAGTAGGAGTTCTGGAAGGAGTTGAATAATGATGCAACTGGCTCCTGACCAAAGTTAGCCAACAATTTAACTACCTCATTAACTACTTTGTAACATTATAAATGCATAGATTTTTTAGCATTTTAATTTAAACTTTTCATTGCAACTCAAAATAGAACAAATGTGTAGTAAAGCCACCTTTTGAATTAAAGGGGAAGCTCCTTGTAAAATAAAGACTTGGTGCAATATGTACTTGCTATTCAAAATCTTCAGTGTATAGGGTGATTTGGAGTATGCAATACAAACCAACTAAATAAAAACTTGTATTTTTCATTTTTTAATCCTGAGCACAAGAGAATCCAACACATTAGCACTAGACAAGAGATTTTTGGGTTTATTTACTTTAAAAAATCCTCACAAGTACACTCTTGCATTGTTAACCTAAAAGTAGAGACTAAACGATGCATTCACACATACAAATTGAATAGGCTTCGAATACAAAGTCACAAACACTTTGATAAATTTTAAATCAAGAGATTGGTGCAAAGCTACAATCTTCCAATTTTAGCAAACTCATGATACAAAGCTTGCAAACTTGGCAAAGCAATTTAATATTTGTCAAAACACATAACAAGACATCTAAATAGACATTAAAAGCAAGATAGGCATAATAAATTCCATTCAATGAATAACAAATTTTAGATTAATAATAAAACTTGGCGAGCAACAATTTTAGCAATCAGCAAGCTTGACAATTACCTGTATAAAAGTTTAGTCCACAAAAGCAATTATTTATGCTGTTTGTATTAATTGAGCATTGCATTAGAAAATAATAAGAGCTGACTAAGACCTATCTTAGGAAGGAGACTTTGGATGGTCTATTTTTAGAAGTTAGTGGCAGTCTTACATATTATAGTGAGTAAAGAAGGTGTGATTTTATGGGACAGATAGGTTATCACTCTATAAATGGCAAAATTCTCTAAAAGGTGCATCGACTTTGCCTTTTGCAATTTTCTAGCTTGATTGCCACTTTACCTAATGTTGATTAGGTTATGATTTGTCTCTTTTTACCTTTTAGATTTCGTCTTTTTCCTGAAATGACTTCCCTTCTAGGCATGATTTTCTTTCCAATCACTGCTTCATAAAAGACAGAGAATAAATAAATGCAGTTTAATTTTGTCTTCCTTAAGTACAACTTCATAACATTGATCTTCTACTCTAGATTTTGACAAAAACTTACAAAATTTGCACTCCTTTTCTAATTCCTTATGCTAGCTGCCAAACTTCAGAAAACAAACATCTTTAAAAAGTGTGCCTCAATTTTCACACGCTGATTAAAAAATGACAAGCTATTGTATTTGCTGACCAATTCTGTCATATGAACTTTTTAATGGTTCGTTAGACATCTCATTCACAAAAGCCCTTCTTTTTGTCTTTGGCAGTAGAGATAGAAAGGACAAACTTCTTTTCTAAATAATGTTGACTAGGCAAATCTTGTCATATTCTAAGGCCCTGTTTGCTTTGACAAAGACTCTTTTCCATCTCCAATTGCTGACTAGACTGGGCACAATTCTTTTTTGGTGATTTCTCCATTTTGAGTGCACTTCATCTGCTGAAACAGACAAGGTCAAGGAAAGGACATGGATCGCTCCTGTCCCTCTCCAAGGGACAAGGGCGATGATCCCTTTAATACACTCAAAACTTCATGCGAGCAAATGGAATAAGCGCAAAAGACACGAACAAAGGATGCTATTCGCCCACAATAAAAAATCGAAGTTAAAAGATGCAAGATGGACATGAAAACAAGAAGATCGCTCCTGTCCTTTGGACAAGGACCAGGGCGATATGCACTTAAAGGACACCCATATGCGCACACAAGGCGATCAAATTCGAAGGACCATCAAGGTGATCGATTTTTAACGTGGAGATGAAGGAGTTGGACGTAAGAAATGCAAAAGTCAAGATAAAATGGTGAATCGCTCCTGTCCCTCTCCAAGGGACCAGAGCGATGAGGTACGTCCCTTTGTTTTCCAATTTTGGCGCCAAATAAACAAATTTAAATTTCCTTAAATGCTAAATCGATTAAAAAATTGAAAATCCATTTTTATTTAGCATTTAATATGGCGTTATCTTTTATTAATTATTTTTTGCCTTTATTAAAAATCGAAATTCTCATTTAAAAAGCGCAAGGCATTAATAATTAATTATTTAATTAATATAAAAATCGATTTGAAGCGCCCAATTAGGCAAGTCGGCCTTGTTATTTTATTGCAAATTATTTAAAAAATGGTTTTATTTGTCAAGTCGGCCTAAGGGGTGAAAGGGTATGAGCGCTATTTATAAGGGGAGTGAAATGTTCATTTTCACATAATCATTTTTACCTTTCTTCATGCGAATCAAGAAGAGGCGAATATAGTGCGAAGTGTGTTCAAAGGTGGTGCGATTTCAAACCAAGGGTGGCGCGTAGTTATCAAAAGGTGGTGCGAATTTGAAGACCACACCAAGGGCGAATTTGGAGATCATTTAAGACCACGTCTAAGGCAATACTTGAAGATCACGTTCTCTCCAGAGGTGGCGAAGTATATTTTGAGGGAATCATATTGAAGATTATCTTATACCTCAAATTTTGCCTAGGCAAATTTTGTTTTTGCATTCTAGAGTTAGCTCTCTGTCGAGGTATGGCGATTTAAATTATTATTGTTTTATTCATTCATCGTCATATTTCAAATTTTAAATTTTGAATCTCTTAGCTCAATCGTTGTATTTTAGGAAATGATAACTCTAGGGACTTATCATGAGGTTTCCTAAAATCTATCTCTCTTATCCACGTTATTTATTGCAAAATCTATTTCTTATAATGAAATGTTGTGTAGGTATGGTGACCCCAAAGGCGGGAGCATCCACCAGTCGCTCGGCTCTCATGAAAGAAGATCAGAAGACTGAAGAGGTGGAGACCAAGATCGTGTCCAAGTGGAGCAACATTGGAGATACAAACTTGGGAAACTTTAGCACGAAGAAGTTCCGAGAGGTCCCTTACATCGGCAAGCCGTCACCTGTCGCCCGGAGAATAATAGAGAGTGGCATCGTTAAGGCGGCCGGTTTTCCTCCAGCCATTCAGTGTCACGAGTTGATGATAGAGTGTGCCCGTCATTACAATCCACAGTCCAGGACAATTGTGTCCAATGAGGGAAACACTTTGGCGTACCTTTCAGAGGAGGCCATAAGTGAAGCCTTCCATCTTCCAGAGCACAGGGACATGATATACAAGAGCATTGAAGGAGCCAGATCAGTGTACGATGATGATCCAGATGCTTGCCTAAGCATAATCAACAAGAACTGGCTACTTAAGAGTCGTCCCCGTCTGAGCAAAGTACCGAACACACCACACCGGATCGATTTCCAAGAGGAGTACAGAGATTTGATTACCATGCTCAACAGAGTTACAGGAGCACCTCATGCCTTCTATTTTGAGAAATGGATGTTTTATTTCATCCAGGTGATTGTTCAAGGAAAGGGTACAATACATTGGGCTAGGATAATTAGCCATTGCTTAGACGTACAATTGAGAAGACTCAGGGCTACTAAGTCCTTCCACATGAGTTCATACGTCATCTATGCCTTAATCAGGAGCGTTGAGTACGCAGGACTACCTCACAGAGGAGTGATTGGAAGAGGACCCGGCGAGGTCAGAGTTTGTGAATCCTATACCTACTTGCATCATCCACCAGGGAAGAACTACAAGTTAATCAATGATACTTTCGCAATGAACATCACCAGGACGTTGCAAGGAGGGATTCACAACAGATTATCTCAGGATGCCCAGGAGTTAATCAAGAGGTACGGTGCTTGGTTCATTCAGTTTCCCAAGTTCACTTACATTAGAGTGTATGGATGTCCTTTACCTCCATACATGTTGCCGAGGTACCCGACAGATAGAATTGTGTTACTTGAAGTAACAAGGCAGTTGGCAGCATATGTGAAGGCATTCAGGCACAGACATCAGAATGGAGTTCAGGTACCTATTATTTTGGGTAATTCAGTTGAGGTATGTCCCAATGTCTCAGCCATGGATGACGCAGAGAGGGAGTTAGCCTTGTATCCTTTTTCATCTTTTGCTTGGAGGAATAGTTTTGATCCTCATGGACATTTAGAAGAGACAGTCGGTAGAAGATTTAGACATGAATACCAAATTGAAGATTTTATGATGAATCTCCTAGATGATCTTGAAGTGAAACGCAAGATACATTCTAGATTGCCTTTGGATTTCATCAGGAAATGTAAGATTTACAGAGTAGCCGACCAAGCTCAGGACAACGGCAGGCACATCCAATCTTCATATGATAGAGAGAGTAAAGCAATAAGTTTGAATTGGAATGAGCCCGAAGCCGTGGATTTAGATGAATTGATGGCACCAGTCTTGTCTTGTACTCGCAGATGGGTAGACATTCAACATCAGAAGTTGAGAGAACAAGGCATAGCCATGTCTTTTACTTTGGAAGAAAAGCCAGCCGAAGGTGGAGCCAGTGTTAGTGAAGGCAATCCTAATCCTAGGAATTCAGGTGAAGGTAACCTTCGATGTGCCAGTGAGGGCAATCTCCATCCGAGAGGTTCAAAGAGAAAGGAAAGATCAGAAAAGAAAGAGCCTTCCAAGAAAAAGCAAGGTGCTAACAAAGACCAAACACCAGGTACTTCTTCCAGGCCAGAAGATAGAACAGTTCGAGTGGAAGAATCCATGGAATCGATGGTACAGAATGACAGACAGGAGGAAGAACAGGCACAGCATGTTTCATCCGATGGATCTCTCCAAGACTATGATTTAGATAATGATAATGAAGTAACATCTCCTCCCAGACAAGAAGAAATAGTACACAAAGAAATTCAAGTTCAAGAGACAAGATCAAATATCCCAGATTGGTTGAAGGAAAGATTGACTAAGGTGATCGTAATTGAGGACGAGGACAGTGCAATCGATCTAGAGAGCCTTGTTGGACGCTCACATATGACAACAGAGAAGAAGAAGGCTACAAAGATGTCCAAGATGATTCGAGATGAGACTGGATCTAGAAAACTGCAGATAGCTACACCGGCAGCAGACAAATATGAGGGTGAGATCCTAGCAGAAGACTATCATATACAAACTATTGAGTTAGGACCATCCACAGCAGAGCAGACTTTAGATGATGCCACCGACACATTTGAGGCATTGAAGGATAAGTTTAGAGAAGAAGTAGAAAAGAATAGAAAGCTCGAGAGAGAGGTCGGTGCATGGAGGACATATTTCAGTCACATCAATGAACCTTTGGGACGTCAAGATCCAGTTAGATCACCATTGCAGGCATTGCCCCTTCAATCAATTAATGAAGCAGAAAGATTCAGGAATATGGTCCAGCGTACATGTAATTGGATGGATAGATCTCACACGGTGGCCATTGAGTTTATTACAAGGATGTCGAAGATCACCCATCAGGGTATCCAAGTTCTTGAGATAATCCACAGATTGATGGCAACAGTAGCTGCATTTGCCCATACCAAGGACGTTGTCATCCCTGTCTTGAAGGTTATAAGACATACATCTAGAAGAATTTTAGCACAAGAGAGGATCTTAGAAGGTGATTCTCACAGTTTGTTTCAGTGGTCAACCTTACTCCATATAAAGAGTGTTCTCTTTGAGGACATCAGCGTTAGGTGTGGTCAAGTTGAGGAGGTGATCAATCCGATCCAGGACAGAGTATTTGAGGTACTTCGTACCATTCTTGGCAGGAGGATCGAGGTCGAGACAGATGTGGATTTACAAGAGTTTGAGGATAGAATCACGATCATCTTTCGCAAGGACGCAGATGTTACAGATGAGCAGTATGATCAGATGTATGCCACCATGCTCCTGATTGATAGAACAAAGGAACTTGAACCTACTTGGGACACAGCTCTTCTAGATGCATTTGATCAGGTTATCCACTTAGAAGAGAGTATCAAGAATCTTCCCGAGATTCCAATCACAGAAATCGAAGGAATTGTGACAAAATTCATTGCATATGCTAAGAAGGAAAATTGGAAAGGGAATAAGATTCTAGATGAAAGGTTGTTACAGATGACATGACATCTTATTTCTCATTGGTTGATACCTCCTAGATTTTTGTGCCAAATTTAATATTTGGCTATGTATTTAATATTGTTCAGTAAAAAGGAGGTCATTTGTAACAAACCCTAATTAGGGTTTAGGTGTCATGATCTTGTCCGTTGATTTACTTTCAATCTGGACCTTTCATTGTAATTGGGGATGCTATTTATACCCCCATTTTCATTTCATTTGTAATAGTCAGTTAATAGAGAAGAGAGTTAAGAGTGAAGTAGAGAGATTAGAATTGTAAGCAATTTTTATTTTTGTAGCAAGATTGAGTCTTGAAGAGAGAAGTTCAAGCAATTGTTGTATATGATGACTTGGAAATCAATAAAATATTGAAGTTATGGTGTTTTGTTGCAAGTTTCTTGAGTTATCTTCATGGTTGTTGGATGTACTTGAATCACGCTCAATCAAAGTAGTTTGTTAATTAGAAAGACTAAGTGTGAGATTTGATATTTGGTAGGATTCGCAATCCAAACCACTAGCTTCTTGCTGATTGTAGGAACGCCTTGCGTGGTCGACTGGAAAACACTTTGCATCCTTAACCTTCAAGCATTTTTGTATCTAGGATATGTACCTTCATAGTAGTGTCCTTGGTCTTTGATGCATTGAACACCATTATTACCTTAGAAGATCGCACTAATTTCAATTGAGTTGTTATCTTATGGCAAAATTGAAGTTGGTTGAGTCTTGCCAAATCTCATTCATGCTAAGTCGTTCATAGGGTTAGGCTAGATTAGACCTCTTAAGCCCTATCTTTTTCCATTTTTTTTGAAAAGTTCCTTTTAGATTAGTGAAACCTTCGAACTATTGAATCCGTAAGAAGCCTTGAAGGAAACAGCAAATCACATCATACCACTAAAAAAGCTTGTCCACACGTGGAGACCCCACTAAAAGAACCTTGGAGTCCACCTAACTGATCCTTTTTGCAGATCTTCAGCAGTTAGAGACTATTTTCTCAAGAGAGGATAAGATGCCTGTCGGTATTTTATTCTGTGTATGATTGTGTACAAAATACACGTCAACAGAATTGGCGCTAGAAGGAGGGCCTTCTTTAGTTTCAAAGTTCGAAGTCCGAAGATTTTGAAAAGAGAAAAACATCGCAAACATGATCATGAAGTACGATGGTGTTGCCAGATGAAGGACGGAATCAAGTGGTGCAACCCAATTTGCAAGTAGGCGATACCCAAGAAGACATCATTTCCCAATTGAATCAAGTAGCTTGGAACGCAAGGAGAAGTCAAGTCGAATATAACAGAGTCAGAATCATCCTAGAGCAAGAGGAAGATAGAGCCGAAGAACATCAAAGGGTCATAGCTAGAGATCTTCGCAATCAAAGGAACCCACAATAATCCTTGCAAGACTTCACGCTGGATCGCATTGGTTCATTCTCGCCCGAGAAACATCAAAGGTTGTTGAGGTCTACACCAGGCATCAAAGATCTAAGTGAACTTCAGTTTACTTCCAAGGCAAAGCGAGTTAAGAGAGAGGACACTCCCAAGGAGTTCGAACTAAGATTGGAAGGATCTCCTGAGTCATCACAAGTTCTTCAAGAACAAGTCCAAGCGGCGATCCAATCTAGTATCCAGGCAATTTCACAAACAAAGAGCCAAGCTAGTTCATCAAGTTCAGTTTCAAGGAATACAATGGCTCATCGTGCTCCACCGCCACCTCCTCCTCCTCATGTACTTAATGGTGCGACATGGCTAGTCAACAATCCATCACCGTTGGAATTTGCAGTTTATCATGATATGCCGAAGAATCCAGAACACTTTTGTTCCAAGTTCAATGTTAGTGATTTCCATCGCACAGCAGAAGATCACATCAAGATGTTCGAGGACCTTCTTCGAAACAGACAAATTGAATATGGAGATGTGGCATGTAGGCTTTTTCCCTACTCATTGGGAGAAGAGGCATACTTTTGGTTTATTCATTTGCCTACAGGATCCATCAGGACTTGGGACGCGATGAAAGACGCATTCATTGCCAAATTTGGCATCCCAACTACACCAGCAGAGTTATATAGACAGTTTGTTGAGGTTCGAAGGAGAGAGCATGAACCTATTACTTCCTTCAATGACAGATTTCACCGAGCATACACAATGCTACGTCCTCCTTATCTTATTGCAGATCCAAGGGAAATTTACTATGGAGCCTTAGATCATCTCACAGCTATGTTCGTAAGGACACATCCAACTCCGAATGATCTAAATGCGGCATATACAAGAGCCATTGAAGTAAGTAAGCACATGGGACAAAACATCACTGGACCACTACTACACATGGGACCCGTCGCAGCACCTAACCAGATGCAGGCAGTTGGCACCGCTTTGGCCAACCAAACTCCAGTCATGAATCCAATTCCGCAAGCGACCTATCCAAACGTACAGCCAGCGAATCAGTTGGTCCTTCACCCAGGAGCTCCAATTTCTCAAGCCCCACCCGCTCAACCTGTGTACCTACAAAATGCTACAAATTCGTCAAGGACACAAGAAGAGAAAGATGAAATGAAAGAGCTGATTGAGCAAGTCAAGAAGTTATCAACTGAGGTCACCCATTTGAGGAACCAGAATAATCAACTCCAGAGCATGCAGAGGGCCAACCACGGCCAACACGCGAACAACCAGAATTTCCAAGGGAATAATAATCAAGGATTCAGAAACAACTATCAAGGAAATAACAATCAAGGTTTCCAAAGAAGACCATGGAATACAGCTCCGAACAATGGAAATGTGGTGACGCCTTTGGACAATCCACCAAATACGCAAAGTCAAGAGAACCCCTCTTCGGGCAAAGTGTTTTTAGCCGAAGCAGCCTTATCCAGTTGGTGCAGACTCCACAACACGAACCAACATTCCGAGTTGCAGTGTCCTGAGTTCAAGATTGCGGCCGACATTTTCCAACAAGAGATGCGTACTACCAATCCGCCTGAAAATCCTCCCACCACAGGGTACGAAATTGTTCCAACCACACAGTATGGTCAAGCCATGATCGTTGAAACCTGCAGATATTCACAAGAAGAAATTAATCAAGTACAAAATGGGAGATTTCCTCCAGAATCGGCCAATGGACCAATGGTGCCACCAGGATCTCAGTTTCCGCCAGCATCTGCAAATGGACCTGTAGAAGATTCAGAATACTATTTCCCACCATTGAACGACAGTGTCCTAGTAGAGGGAATCAAGGAAGTATTCCACCAAGCGTCAGGAGGTGCAAACCAAAGAGTTTATCACAGGAATCAGAGAAATCCCGAACCATTAACAACATCGATTCCTCCAAACAATTTTTCGACTCCGCCGGATCCCCAAGCCAGCAACGTCCCTGAATATCCACAAAACACTCAAGAATACAGACAAAGAAATATTTCACCCCCCGCGGGAAATGAAATGAAAAGATTGGCCGCCTTGGTGTTAGATGAACTCAAGAAAGTCAAGGTAAGTTTACCACTCTACGAGTTGCTCAAAGTGTCTGAAATTAAAGAGGCAGTGATTAATAGTTTGAGTGAACCTAGTGCAACGAGGTCAAGTGTTCAAGCCACTATCAATGTGACTCAAGAGGAAGCCGATTCTCAAGAACAACCCGAGCAAAATGAGTGCATGGTTCAAACTATAACCTTCCCAGCTAAAAAGGAAGATATGTTGGAAGGAAAAGTATTACTCAAAAGAGGCGAAGCTAAGAAAGCTCAGCCTACAGTCAAAGAGAACCTCACTACTAACTTGGTTCTTCCCGAAAAGGAAGTCGCAATCAAGAAAGATGTGGTTAAAAAGGGAAAATCTGCAAACCAAGCCAGTCACTCGAAAGAGGAGAGCCCAACGAAGGAAGATCACTCGAAGATTAATCAAGTTAAACATCAAGAATCAAGTGAAGGAAATTCAGTGCCTTCTCAAGGAAAGGACGAACCGGCCCCGTTCCTGTTATCAGTCAGAATATTTGGAAAGCTATTACACAATTGCCTTTATGATTCCGGAGCCTCAAGCAATGTCATGCCTTTAGCCGTTTGTCAAAGACTTGGAATAACTCCCGCACCTACCAAGAGAAAGGTCACTCAGCTTGACAAGACAGAAGTTCCAGTCATGGGAGAATTGAACAATATTCACATGCAATTGGCCGCAGACCCAAGGGTCCAGAATTTTATAGATATATCAGTAGTGGATATTCCAGATTCATATGGAATGCTCCTGAGTCGAGATTGGTCCCGAAAGTTGAATGGATATGTATCGACCGATTTCGCACACATGTGGCTACCATGGAGAGGAGTCCCGAACCAGATTAAAATTGATAGCACCCCAAGGTTGAGATTGATGATAACTGAATATGGAGAGGACAACGAAGTTCTATTTTTAGAATCCGACCTAGGAACATATAAACCAAAAGTAGAGGAGATCTTAATGATACAAGACATACAAGATGAAGATACCCAACAAGAGGTCATGGAGTCAACTGAGATCGTCATTGAAAGCGATCAAGGATCCGACCAAGAGGACGAAGGGATGTTTGAAAACTTCAGAAGGTTCGTGCAAAGAAACATCCAGCAAAGTGTACAACTTGGCAATATAGCATCCGTCCGAGATCTGCTTCTTCCGAATTGGTGTAGAATTCACAATGCCGTCCACTCAGAATTATCTTGTGCTTTATGCCAGACCGCATTGGAGCAAGTGAACAAAAGAATCCCGCAGACACTAATTGTAGAGGAAATTCAAGATTCAGAGAAGGAAAGCTCTACAGACACCGAGAGTTCTGTAGAAGATGAAGTTTCGTCCGATACAACAGATGAAAGTCATGAAAGTCCAGAAACAGACAATCAAGAAAATCAGATATGGACGCTAAGGTTCGACGGATCTAAGTCCAAACAAGGATCCGGAGCCGGATATGAATTAATTAGTCCTAAAGGAGAAACATACCTTGCCGCTCACAGATTGCAGTTCCCTTGCACCAACAACGTAGCAGAGTATGAATCTTTGGTTCATGGATTACTGTTAGCCATCCAAAAGGGGGCAAAGATACTGCAAGTATACGGAGACTCAGAAATCGCAATAAGGCAAATCAGAAAGCAATATGTTTGCCATGACAAAAGGCTAACCAAGTATAGAAATCGAGTCTGGGATCTAATTGAAAGTTTTGATGCTTTCAATATCAATTCAATTTATAGACATCAGAATCAAGTGGCCAATTCACTTGCACAGGCCGCGAGCTCATTGATTCCATTAGCAATGGAAGGATTAAAGAAGTTTACAATCGAGTTAATATCAGTTCCTTCAGTCCCAGATAACATTACCAATTTCCAAGTTTTCGAAGACGACAAGCACATTTTAGACTTCCTAACCAGCACGGACGTCTTCTTAACACAGATCATAGATGAAGATGAAGTGGGTGAAGCTGAGTTCGATGCCGAAGGAGTCCTGAACTTAAAGACAAACACTATTCCGAAAGGAATGGTTGAATTAGAAAGGATTTTTGATCCTGACAAGTTGAAAGAAAAGAAGAATCACAGTGTAGAAGGCAATATGTGTGACGCGATCAATCTAGGTGATGAGACACAAGTTAAGAATGTTTTCATTGGAAAGTCCTGCACAGCGGCTGAAAAAGATGGAATCCTAAAAAACATGAGGGACTTCCCAGATGTCATCGCATGGAGCTATGAAGATCTCAAGACCTACGACACTGCGATTATCACTCACACAATCCCGTTGAAACCAGGAAGCAAGCCATTCAGGCAAAGACAAAGACCCGTCAATCCTTTGTTAGAACCACTGATATACCAAGAAGTAAAGAAGTTACTCACAGCTAAAATCATCTTCCCAGTGAGACACTCGACGTGGGTCGCCAACCTGGTACCTGTTAGAAAGAAAAATGGAGAGATCAGATTGTGTGTGGATTTCAGAAATCTTAATAGAGCGTCAGAGAAAGATAACTATCCGCTCCCATCATTGGATGAAGTACTACAGATCGTCAATGGATCGCAGATGATGTCCTTCCTAGACGGATATTCAGGATACAATCAAGTCCTAGTCGAACCTGAAGATCGAATAAAGACTGCTTTCACCACCAAATGGGGAACATTTGCCTATAAGAGAATGCCTTTTGGACTCATAAACGCCGGGGCCACATTCCAGAGAGCTATGGATATCGCTTTCAGAGATTTAATTGGTAAAAGCATTATTATATATATGGATGATATCACAGTTTTCTCTAGGCAGAGAGAAGATCACGTGGATGATTTGAGAAGAGTCTTCCAAAGATGTAGAAGATACGGTGTCTCCCTTAATCCGAAGAAATGCATATTTGGAGTCACAGAAGGAAAGCTTTTAGGACATGTCATCTCAGAGAAAGGAATATCTATTGATCCTGAAAGGGTGAGGGCCATATCTACTATTAATTTGCCAGCAAGCAAGAAAGAGCTCAAATCATTTTTTGGCAAAATCAACTTCGTCCGAAAATTCATTACCGGATTTGCCGAGATTGTCAGGCCATTGAATGAAATGTTAAAGAAAGATGCAAAGGTTGAGTGGACTCCACAAGCCAAAAGAGCATTTGAAGAAATAAAGACCGCAATCATGGAGGCACCAGTTTTGATTAGCCCCGATTATCTCAAACCATTTTATTTATATTCCTTCGCTTCCGAATACACTTGTGCCGCCATTCTCACCCAAAGAAGTGAAGAGAGGGATGAAAACCCGATTGCTTTCATGAGCACCCCGTTGAAAGATGCAGAATTGAGATATCCAAACATTGAAAAGCAAGCATACGCATTAGTAAAGGCAGTAAAGAAGTTCAGACATTACCTCCTGAGAGCCAAGATTTATGCAATAGTGCCTGATGCGGCAGTCAAGACTCTTCTCATGCAAAATGAATTAGGTGAAAGAAGAGGAAAGTGGGTCGCCATTATCCAAGAATTTGATATTGAGATACAGCCCATGAAACTTGTCCGAGGACAAGCTTTGGCGCAGACATTGGCAATAGATGGGCCAGGATTAGTCCAACAAATTTACGAATTAGAGGATGTCACGCCTGATGAATGGTACAAAGACATTGTGACATATTTGCTTAATCACAGATGTCCTGCTCATATGACACCTACACAAAAGAGAGCATTAAGATTAAAGTGTCAACATTACATGCTTCAAGGATCTGTTTTATACCGCAAGAACTATGAAGGAGTGTGCCTGAGATGTGTTGGCAAAGACGAAGCAAAGCAGATAATTGAACATTTCCATTCCAAGTTTGGAACCGGACATGGAGCCAACCTCGCCACAGCTCACCAGATCCTAAGAGCAGGATATTACTGGCCTACGCTTTTTAAAGATACGTTCAATCACATTAAGACTTGCCACACATGTCAAGTCGCAGCTATTAGAGAGAGAAATCCTGCCATGCCGCTGAATCCCGTGATTGAAGCCAGACCATTTGCGAAATGGGGAATGGACTTTATTGGTGTCATCAACCCCGCATCCTCAGCACAACATAAGTACATCATTACAGCTACAGATTATTGTACCAGATGGTCAGAGGCACAGGCACTTAAGGTTTGTTCTACTGAAGTTGTAATCAAGTTTCTAGAGGAGAACATAATCACAAGGTTTGGATGTCCTTATGCGTTGGTTTGCGACAATGGATCGGCATTCACATCATTGAGATTCTCAAATTGGGCTTTTGAGTACGGGATAACCCTCAAGTTTTCATCAAATTATTATCCTCAGGGTAATGGATTAGCAGAATCCACCAACAAAAATTTGCTCAGCGTAATCAAGAAATTATTAGAGAGAAGTCCAAGAGAATGGCATACCCAGTTGAGATTTGCTTTATGGGCAGACAGAATCAGAACAAAGAACGCATTAGGCATTTCACCTTATTTTCTAGTTTATGGCCAAGACCCAGTCTTCCCCATGCAACTCAGGATTCCAACCTTGAGATTCATTCAGGAGTACATGGAAGACACTGATGCAGTGCAGGCCAGGTTGACACAGTTGATGAACCTAGAAGAGAAAAGAGATCAAGCACTAGAGACCTTTGCTAAACACCAAGGAGTGGTGAAGAGATGGTTTGATCGACAAGCAAGAGTCAAGGCGTTCCGAATTTCAGATCTCGTCCTGTATTGGGACAAAGCACATGAGAAAAGAGGAGAACATGATAAGTTTGATAGGCTTTGGAAAGGCCCTTATCAAATTTCAGAGATATTGGGAGAAAATGCATTTAGGTTGCAGACTTTAACTGGAGAAGACATCCCGTTGCCCGTCAACGGGAGATATCTCAAACATTATTTTCAATCCTAAAGTGCCAAGGCCTTCCCTTGTACATAGCTAGTTTAGTTTGCTTTCGTCGTTTTCCGTTTGTTTGTTTTTCTCGCATTGGTTTGCCTTTTGTTTTTCTTAGTTTAGGTGCTTTTTTTTTTTTTTTTTAGGTTAGTTGTTTTGTCCTGAGGGGTATCCATTTGACATTGGGTGATTTTGTTATATAACGCTCTGACTTCCTGCTGGATTGTTGGATGCATTTGGAAAATCATGAGGTCTTTTGGAATTACTGAGGGAGTTTCTTTTAATGAAGCTTTGAGTCAGGACATATTTGCATTGAAGTAGATTAGCTTATTGAACTCACGTATTTTTGTCCTCCAGTTATTATATTTCACACACTTATAATCTCCGAGTCATTATGGTTTACAGGCGAAACTGTGATCAGTGAAAAATCCAAAGTCTAGCTTCAGCGCCACCGCAATCCTCCAACCCTAGTGAGTTTCGTTACTCACAAGCCAAAGAATTGACAGAACTGAAAAGCAGTATCAAAAGAAAAGTTGAAAAAATGAGAAAAATCAAAAGAAAAGAAATGAGCTAAAAGGAAATATCAAATTGGCTAAAGGGAATATGCGAGTAACTCCATCGGGGCTATAGACGCCTGACTGGCAATGGAGCAATGTTCGTGAGCTTGCGGCGATAACCTCGTCGGGACTATGGACGTCTGACTGGCAGCGAGGCTCTATCCAGGATGCTTTTGGAGTTTAGACGAACTATGTAGCTTATCACAGGGGAACTTGGAGATCATGATTATCTTGTTGAGGGGAATTAACGCATTTGCACACACATGGGTAACTGTGGACTTGATACTTTGTCTCAATATGATGGTCTCTTCTTGTAAGTGTTTCTTAACTCCTGGTTTTGTTGAGGGAGGTTTTCTGGGTCTTCTTTTAGAAAGATTGATTCCCAAATGTTTTGCAACATTTCTCAGTGGTGTCGCCAGATGTTGTGACCATTTCACACATCGCCCCATCGCAAATGGGGACCCCCTCTTTTTTCGCTTGTTTTCGCTTTCGTTTTTAGGGTTTTGTTAGTCCGTTAGTTGTCTGGATTTAGGGCTAAGCCTTAGGGTTTTAAATCTTGCCTTTTCGAGCCAGAATCCAGTCACTTTTGAGAGCTTTTGAGCTTTCTTTTCTAGAATGCAAATTTTGAATGCAATGATTTCGCCAAAATGGTCTAATTTTTTCAATTGGAATGTTCTTGCAGAGCTTAAACTTGTCTAAGTGTTGACCGTCAATGTGAATTTTTGTCTGATTGAATATTTTGACCAAATTTTGACTTTTTTGAAGTTTGATCCTGGGCATTGGAATTGATTTGTTTTCGCCTCGTGAAGTGTTAAAATGTGAAAAATCTTGTTATTTTGGCCTGTAGGAGCAAAATCGCTCCTGTCCCTCAGTGAAGGACGGGAGCTCATTTTCAAATATCTCATTGTCCTTGCAGAGTCCAGACAAATTTTACGTTTGAAGTGATAGAGAACGACAAGATCTTTCATTTGAATATAAATTGAAGATTTTCATGAGCGCAGAAAGGCCTCCAGGAGGAAAATCGCTCCTGTCCCTCAGTGAAGGACCGGAGCTACAATTCAAATTTTGCCTTGTCCTTGCAAGATTTTGAAAACTTAATGATTTGAGGACGTCCAAAGGAAGATGCTTTGCCAAATGAATATAATTTGAGATGCAAAAACGAAGGAGAATGACCTATATTGACCAAATCGCTCCTGTCCCTCTCCAAGGGACCAGGGCGATACAATGGTGAAGATACGTCCCTCTCAAGTTCAAGGTCGTTCCTCCGAAGTTCAAGGTCGACACAAGTCAAGACAAGGTGGCGAGGGACATTTCAAGGCGTCTTCATCATGCGCAAACACTCAAAGGACGTTAAAATGAAGAAATTGACACCCTATAACATAGATCGCTCCTGTCCCTTAGGAAGGGACCAAGGCGATGTTAGGTGCATTGGCCATTTCATGCAAAATTTACGTAAGGACAAGACATTGCAATGTTTTAGAGGGTCCATGGTATGGTAAAAGGATGATAAACAAGAGTTTTGAACGTGAAATGATCATTATTTTGAGCATGGAGACTATATCGCTCCTGTCCCTCTCCAAGGGACCAGGGCGATTTGCTTTGGATTCCTTGTTTTGCTTCAAGATCAAGCTAAGTCAAGACGTCTTAAGGTAGCATATGGTCCAAGGCATCGTTTGAAGATAATTCGCAAAAGTGTTGAACGTCCAAACATTGCCAAATAATGTAAAAGCCTCACATCGCTCCTGTCCTTTGGACAAGGACCAAAGCGATATCATCAAAAGCACGCACGTTCCTTCAAAGATCAAAGCGAAGCAAGGTTAGGTAAGGTGAAGGACGACGTTTGAAGGGCATTACAATGAAGATCGAAGTGCAAAGTTGACAAGGTCAAGGAAAGGACATGGATCGCTCCTGTCCCTCTCCAAGGGACAAGGGCGATGATCCCTTTAATACACTCAAAACTTCATGCGAGCAAATGGAATAAGCGCAAAAGACACGAACAAAGGATGCTATTCGCCCACAATAAAAAAT
Organism: Cryptomeria japonica; assembly: GCF_030272615.1. Taxonomy (NCBI): domain Eukaryota; kingdom Viridiplantae; phylum Streptophyta; class Pinopsida; order Cupressales; family Cupressaceae; genus Cryptomeria; species Cryptomeria japonica. The sequence goes on along the minus strand of NC_081407.1, from coordinate 354,703,303 downwards.
CGAAGTTAAAAGATGCAAGATGGACATGAAAACAAGAAGATCGCTCCTGTCCTTTGGACAAGGACCAGGGCGATATGCACTTAAAGGACACCCATATGCGCACACAAGGCGATCAAATTCGAAGGACCATCAAGGTGATCGATTTTTAACGTGGAGATGAAGGAGTTGGACGTAAGAAATGCAAAAGTCAAGATAAAATGGTGAATCGCTCCTGTCCCTCTCCAAGGGACCAGAGCGATGAGGTACGTCCCTTTGTTTTCCAATTTTGGCGCCAAATAAACAAATTTAAATTTCCTTAAATGCTAAATCGATTAAAAAATTGAAAATCCATTTTTATTTAGCATTTAATATGGCGTTATCTTTTATTAATTATTTTTTGCCTTTATTAAAAATCGAAATTCTCATTTAAAAAGCGCAAGGCATTAATAATTAATTATTTAATTAATATAAAAATCGATTTGAAGCGCCCAATTAGGCAAGTCGGCCTTGTTATTTTATTGCAAATTATTTAAAAAATGGTTTTATTTGTCAAGTCGGCCTAAGGGGTGAAAGGGTATGAGCGCTATTTATAAGGGGAGTGAAATGTTCATTTTCACATAATCATTTTTACCTTTCTTCATGCGAATCAAGAAGAGGCGAATATAGTGCGAAGTGTGTTCAAAGGTGGTGCGATTTCAAACCAAGGGTGGCGCGTAGTTATCAAAAGGTGGTGCGAATTTGAAGACCACACCAAGGGCGAATTTGGAGATCATTTAAGACCACGTCTAAGGCAATACTTGAAGATCACGTTCTCTCCAGAGGTGGCGAAGTATATTTTGAGGGAATCATATTGAAGATTATCTTATACCTCAAATTTTGCCTAGGCAAATTTTGTTTTTGCATTCTAGAGTTAGCTCTCTGTCGAGGTATGGCGATTTAAATTATTATTGTTTTATTCATTCATCGTCATATTTCAAATTTTAAATTTTGAATCTCTTAGCTCAATCGTTGTATTTTAGGAAATGATAACTCTAGGGACTTATCATGAGGTTTCCTAAAATCTATCTCTCTTATCCACGTTATTTATTGCAAAATCTATTTCTTATAATGAAATGTTGTGTAGGTATGGTGACCCCAAAGGCGGGAGCATCCACCAGTCGCTCGGCTCTCATGAAAGAAGATCAGAAGACTGAAGAGGTGGAGACCAAGATCGTGTCCAAGTGGAGCAACATTGGAGATACAAACTTGGGAAACTTTAGCACGAAGAAGTTCCGAGAGGTCCCTTACATCGGCAAGCCGTCACCTGTCGCCCGGAGAATAATAGAGAGTGGCATCGTTAAGGCGGCCGGTTTTCCTCCAGCCATTCAGTGTCACGAGTTGATGATAGAGTGTGCCCGTCATTACAATCCACAGTCCAGGACAATTGTGTCCAATGAGGGAAACACTTTGGCGTACCTTTCAGAGGAGGCCATAAGTGAAGCCTTCCATCTTCCAGAGCACAGGGACATGATATACAAGAGCATTGAAGGAGCCAGATCAGTGTACGATGATGATCCAGATGCTTGCCTAAGCATAATCAACAAGAACTGGCTACTTAAGAGTCGTCCCCGTCTGAGCAAAGTACCGAACACACCACACCGGATCGATTTCCAAGAGGAGTACAGAGATTTGATTACCATGCTCAACAGAGTTACAGGAGCACCTCATGCCTTCTATTTTGAGAAATGGATGTTTTATTTCATCCAGGTGATTGTTCAAGGAAAGGGTACAATACATTGGGCTAGGATAATTAGCCATTGCTTAGACGTACAATTGAGAAGACTCAGGGCTACTAAGTCCTTCCACATGAGTTCATACGTCATCTATGCCTTAATCAGGAGCGTTGAGTACGCAGGACTACCTCACAGAGGAGTGATTGGAAGAGGACCCGGCGAGGTCAGAGTTTGTGAATCCTATACCTACTTGCATCATCCACCAGGGAAGAACTACAAGTTAATCAATGATACTTTCGCAATGAACATCACCAGGACGTTGCAAGGAGGGATTCACAACAGATTATCTCAGGATGCCCAGGAGTTAATCAAGAGGTACGGTGCTTGGTTCATTCAGTTTCCCAAGTTCACTTACATTAGAGTGTATGGATGTCCTTTACCTCCATACATGTTGCCGAGGTACCCGACAGATAGAATTGTGTTACTTGAAGTAACAAGGCAGTTGGCAGCATATGTGAAGGCATTCAGGCACAGACATCAGAATGGAGTTCAGGTACCTATTATTTTGGGTAATTCAGTTGAGGTATGTCCCAATGTCTCAGCCATGGATGACGCAGAGAGGGAGTTAGCCTTGTATCCTTTTTCATCTTTTGCTTGGAGGAATAGTTTTGATCCTCATGGACATTTAGAAGAGACAGTCGGTAGAAGATTTAGACATGAATACCAAATTGAAGATTTTATGATGAATCTCCTAGATGATCTTGAAGTGAAACGCAAGATACATTCTAGATTGCCTTTGGATTTCATCAGGAAATGTAAGATTTACAGAGTAGCCGACCAAGCTCAGGACAACGGCAGGCACATCCAATCTTCATATGATAGAGAGAGTAAAGCAATAAGTTTGAATTGGAATGAGCCCGAAGCCGTGGATTTAGATGAATTGATGGCACCAGTCTTGTCTTGTACTCGCAGATGGGTAGACATTCAACATCAGAAGTTGAGAGAACAAGGCATAGCCATGTCTTTTACTTTGGAAGAAAAGCCAGCCGAAGGTGGAGCCAGTGTTAGTGAAGGCAATCCTAATCCTAGGAATTCAGGTGAAGGTAACCTTCGATGTGCCAGTGAGGGCAATCTCCATCCGAGAGGTTCAAAGAGAAAGGAAAGATCAGAAAAGAAAGAGCCTTCCAAGAAAAAGCAAGGTGCTAACAAAGACCAAACACCAGGTACTTCTTCCAGGCCAGAAGATAGAACAGTTCGAGTGGAAGAATCCATGGAATCGATGGTACAGAATGACAGACAGGAGGAAGAACAGGCACAGCATGTTTCATCCGATGGATCTCTCCAAGACTATGATTTAGATAATGATAATGAAGTAACATCTCCTCCCAGACAAGAAGAAATAGTACACAAAGAAATTCAAGTTCAAGAGACAAGATCAAATATCCCAGATTGGTTGAAGGAAAGATTGACTAAGGTGATCGTAATTGAGGACGAGGACAGTGCAATCGATCTAGAGAGCCTTGTTGGACGCTCACATATGACAACAGAGAAGAAGAAGGCTACAAAGATGTCCAAGATGATTCGAGATGAGACTGGATCTAGAAAACTGCAGATAGCTACACCGGCAGCAGACAAATATGAGGGTGAGATCCTAGCAGAAGACTATCATATACAAACTATTGAGTTAGGACCATCCACAGCAGAGCAGACTTTAGATGATGCCACCGACACATTTGAGGCATTGAAGGATAAGTTTAGAGAAGAAGTAGAAAAGAATAGAAAGCTCGAGAGAGAGGTCGGTGCATGGAGGACATATTTCAGTCACATCAATGAACCTTTGGGACGTCAGGATCCAGTTAGATCACCATTGCAGGCATTGCCCCTTCAATCAATTAATGAAGCAGAAAGATTCAGGAATATGGTCCAGCGTACATGTAATTGGATGGATAGATCTCACACGGTGGCCATTGAGTTTATTACAAGGATGTCGAAGATCACCCATCAGGGTATCCAAGTTCTTGAGATAATCCACAGATTGATGGCAACAGTAGCTGCATTTGCCCATACCAAGGACGTTGTCATCCCTGTCTTGAAGGTTATAAGACATACATCTAGAAGAATTTTAGCACAAGAGAGGATCTTAGAAGGTGATTCTCACAGTTTGTTTCAGTGGTCAACCTTACTCCATATAAAGAGTGTTCTCTTTGAGGACATCAGCGTTAGGTGTGGTCAAGTTGAGGAGGTGATCAATCCGATCCAGGACAGAGTATTTGAGGTACTTCGTACCATTCTTGGCAGGAGGATCGAGGTCGAGACAGATGTGGATTTACAAGAGTTTGAGGATAGAATCACGATCATCTTTCGCAAGGACGCAGATGTTACAGATGAGCAGTATGATCAGATGTATGCCACCATGCTCCTGATTGATAGAACAAAGGAACTTGAACCTACTTGGGACACAGCTCTTCTAGATGCATTTGATCAGGTTATCCACTTAGAAGAGAGTATCAAGAATCTTCCCGAGATTCCAATCACAGAAATCGAAGGAATTGTGACAAAATTCATTGCATATGCTAAGAAGGAAAATTGGAAAGGGAATAAGATTCTAGATGAAAGGTTGTTACAGATGACATGACATCTTATTTCTCATTGGTTGATACCTCCTAGATTTTTGTGCCAAATTTAATATTTGGCTATGTATTTAATATTGTTCAGTAAAAAGGAGGTCATTTGTAACAAACCCTAATTAGGGTTTAGGTGTCATGATCTTGTCCGTTGATTTACTTTCAATCTGGACCTTTCATTGTAATTGGGGATGCTATTTATACCCCCATTTTCATTTCATTTGTAATAGTCAGTTAATAGAGAAGAGAGTTAAGAGTGAAGTAGAGAGATTAGAATTGTAAGCAATTTTTATTTTTGTAGCAAGATTGAGTCTTGAAGAGAGAAGTTCAAGCAATTGTTGTATATGATGACTTGGAAATCAATAAAATATTGAAGTTATGGTGTTTTGTTGCAAGTTTCTTGAGTTATCTTCATGGTTGTTGGATGTACTTGAATCACGCTCAATCAAAGTAGTTTGTTAATTAGAAAGACTAAGTGTGAGATTTGATATTTGGTAGGATTCGCAATCCAAACCACTAGCTTCTTGCTGATTGTAGGAACGCCTTGCGTGGTCGACTGGAAAACACTTTGCATCCTTAACCTTCAAGCATTTTTGTATCTAGGATATGTACCTTCATAGTAGTGTCCTTGGTCTTTGATGCATTGAACACCATTATTACCTTAGAAGATCGCACTAATTTCAATTGAGTTGTTATCTTATGGCAAAATTGAAGTTGGTTGAGTCTTGCCAAATCTCATTCATGCTAAGTCGTTCATAGGGTTAGGCTAGATTAGACCTCTTAAGCCCTATCTTTTTCCATTTTTTTTGAAAAGTTCCTTTTAGATTAGTGAAACCTTCGAACTATTGAATCCGTAAGAAGCCTTGAAGGAAACAGCAAATCACATCATACCACTAAAAAAGCTTGTCCACACGTGGAGACCCCACTAAAAGAACCTTGGAGTCCACCTAACTGATCCTTTTTGCAGATCTTCAGCAGTTAGAGACTATTTTCTCAAGAGAGGATAAGATGCCTGTCGGTATTTTATTCTGTGTATGATTGTGTACAAAATACACGTCAACAGAATTGGCGCTAGAAGGAGGGCCTTCTTTAGTTTCAAAGTTCGAAGTCCGAAGATTTTGAAAAGAGAAAAACATCGCAAACATGATCATGAAGTACGATGGTGTTGCCAGATGAAGGACGGAATCAAGTGGTGCAACCCAATTTGCAAGTAGGCGATACCCAAGAAGACATCATTTCCCAATTGAATCAAGTAGCTTGGAACGCAAGGAGAAGTCAAGTCGAATATAACAGAGTCAGAATCATCCTAGAGCAAGAGGAAGATAGAGCCGAAGAACATCAAAGGGTCATAGCTAGAGATCTTCGCAATCAAAGGAACCCACAATAATCCTTGCAAGACTTCACGCTGGATCGCATTGGTTCATTCTCGCCCGAGAAACATCAAAGGTTGTTGAGGTCTACACCAGGCATCAAAGATCTAAGTGAACTTCAGTTTACTTCCAAGGCAAAGCGAGTTAAGAGAGAGGACACTCCCAAGGAGTTCGAACTAAGATTGGAAGGATCTCCTGAGTCATCACAAGTTCTTCAAGAACAAGTCCAAGCGGCGATCCAATCTAGTATCCAGGCAATTTCACAAACAAAGAGCCAAGCTAGTTCATCAAGTTCAGTTTCAAGGAATACAATGGCTCATCGTGCTCCACCGCCACCTCCTCCTCCTCATGTACTTAATGGTGCGACATGGCTAGTCAACAATCCATCACCGTTGGAATTTGCAGTTTATCATGATATGCCGAAGAATCCAGAACACTTTTGTTCCAAGTTCAATGTTAGTGATTTCCATCGCACAGCAGAAGATCACATCAAGATGTTCGAGGACCTTCTTCGAAACAGACAAATTGAATATGGAGATGTGGCATGTAGGCTTTTTCCCTACTCATTGGGAGAAGAGGCATACTTTTGGTTTATTCATTTGCCTACAGGATCCATCAGGACTTGGGACGCGATGAAAGACGCATTCATTGCCAAATTTGGCATCCCAACTACACCAGCAGAGTTATATAGACAGTTTGTTGAGGTTCGAAGGAGAGAGCATGAACCTATTACTTCCTTCAATGACAGATTTCACCGAGCATACACAATGCTACGTCCTCCTTATCTTATTGCAGATCCAAGGGAAATTTACTATGGAGCCTTAGATCATCTCACAGCTATGTTCGTAAGGACACATCCAACTCCGAATGATCTAAATGCGGCATATACAAGAGCCATTGAAGTAAGTAAGCACATGGGACAAAACATCACTGGACCACTACTACACATGGGACCCGTCGCAGCACCTAACCAGATGCAGGCAGTTGGCACCGCTTTGGCCAACCAAACTCCAGTCATGAATCCAATTCCGCAAGCGACCTATCCAAACGTACAGCCAGCGAATCAGTTGGTCCTTCACCCAGGAGCTCCAATTTCTCAAGCCCCACCCGCTCAACCTGTGTACCTACAAAATGCTACAAATTCGTCAAGGACACAAGAAGAGAAAGATGAAATGAAAGAGCTGATTGAGCAAGTCAAGAAGTTATCAACTGAGGTCACCCATTTGAGGAACCAGAATAATCAACTCCAGAGCATGCAGAGGGCCAACCACGGCCAACACGCGAACAACCAGAATTTCCAAGGGAATAATAATCAAGGATTCAGAAACAACTATCAAGGAAATAACAATCAAGGTTTCCAAAGAAGACCATGGAATACAGCTCCGAACAATGGAAATGTGGTGACGCCTTTGGACAATCCACCAAATACGCAAAGTCAAGAGAACCCCTCTTCGGGCAAAGTGTTTTTAGCCGAAGCAGCCTTATCCAGTTGGTGCAGACTCCACAACACGAACCAACATTCCGAGTTGCAGTGTCCTGAGTTCAAGATTGCGGCCGACATTTTCCAACAAGAGATGCGTACTACCAATCCGCCTGAAAATCCTCCCACCACAGGGTACGAAATTGTTCCAACCACACAGTATGGTCAAGCCATGATCGTTGAAACCTGCAGATATTCACAAGAAGAAATTAATCAAGTACAAAATGGGAGATTTCCTCCAGAATCGGCCAATGGACCAATGGTGCCACCAGGATCTCAGTTTCCGCCAGCATCTGCAAATGGACCTGTAGAAGATTCAGAATACTATTTCCCACCATTGAACGACAGTGTCCTAGTAGAGGGAATCAAGGAAGTATTCCACCAAGCGTCAGGAGGTGCAAACCAAAGAGTTTATCACAGGAATCAGAGAAATCCCGAACCATTAACAACATCGATTCCTCCAAACAATTTTTCGACTCCGCCGGATCCCCAAGCCAGCAACGTCCCTGAATATCCACAAAACACTCAAGAATACAGACAAAGAAATATTTCACCCCCCGCGGGAAATGAAATGAAAAGATTGGCCGCCTTGGTGTTAGATGAACTCAAGAAAGTCAAGGTAAGTTTACCACTCTACGAGTTGCTCAAAGTGTCTGAAATTAAAGAGGCAGTGATTAATAGTTTGAGTGAACCTAGTGCAACGAGGTCAAGTGTTCAAGCCACTATCAATGTGACTCAAGAGGAAGCCGATTCTCAAGAACAACCCGAGCAAAATGAGTGCATGGTTCAAACTATAACCTTCCCAGCTAAAAAGGAAGATATGTTGGAAGGAAAAGTATTACTCAAAAGAGGCGAAGCTAAGAAAGCTCAGCCTACAGTCAAAGAGAACCTCACTACTAACTTGGTTCTTCCCGAAAAGGAAGTCGCAATCAAGAAAGATGTGGTTAAAAAGGGAAAATCTGCAAACCAAGCCAGTCACTCGAAAGAGGAGAGCCCAACGAAGGAAGATCACTCGAAGATTAATCAAGTTAAACATCAAGAATCAAGTGAAGGAAATTCAGTGCCTTCTCAAGGAAAGGACGAACCGGCCCCGTTCCTGTTATCAGTCAGAATATTTGGAAAGCTATTACACAATTGCCTTTATGATTCCGGAGCCTCAAGCAATGTCATGCCTTTAGCCGTTTGTCAAAGACTTGGAATAACTCCCGCACCTACCAAGAGAAAGGTCACTCAGCTTGACAAGACAGAAGTTCCAGTCATGGGAGAATTGAACAATATTCACATGCAATTGGCCGCAGACCCAAGGGTCCAGAATTTTATAGATATATCAGTAGTGGATATTCCAGATTCATATGGAATGCTCCTGAGTCGAGATTGGTCCCGAAAGTTGAATGGATATGTATCGACCGATTTCGCACACATGTGGCTACCATGGAGAGGAGTCCCGAACCAGATTAAAATTGATAGCACCCCAAGGTTGAGATTGATGATAACTGAATATGGAGAGGACAACGAAGTTCTATTTTTAGAATCCGACCTAGGAACATATAAACCAAAAGTAGAGGAGATCTTAATGATACAAGACATACAAGATGAAGATACCCAACAAGAGGTCATGGAGTCAACTGAGATCGTCATTGAAAGCGATCAAGGATCCGACCAAGAGGACGAAGGGATGTTTGAAAACTTCAGAAGGTTCGTGCAAAGAAACATCCAGCAAAGTGTACAACTTGGCAATATAGCATCCGTCCGAGATCTGCTTCTTCCGAATTGGTGTAGAATTCACAATGCCGTCCACTCAGAATTATCTTGTGCTTTATGCCAGACCGCATTGGAGCAAGTGAACAAAAGAATCCCGCAGACACTAATTGTAGAGGAAATTCAAGATTCAGAGAAGGAAAGCTCTACAGACACCGAGAGTTCTGTAGAAGATGAAGTTTCGTCCGATACAACAGATGAAAGTCATGAAAGTCCAGAAACAGACAATCAAGAAAATCAGATATGGACGCTAAGGTTCGACGGATCTAAGTCCAAACAAGGATCCGGAGCCGGATATGAATTAATTAGTCCTAAAGGAGAAACATACCTTGCCGCTCACAGATTGCAGTTCCCTTGCACCAACAACGTAGCAGAGTATGAATCTTTGGTTCATGGATTACTGTTAGCCATCCAAAAGGGGGCAAAGATACTGCAAGTATACGGAGACTCAGAAATCGCAATAAGGCAAATCAGAAAGCAATATGTTTGCCATGACAAAAGGCTAACCAAGTATAGAAATCGAGTCTGGGATCTAATTGAAAGTTTTGATGCTTTCAATATCAATTCAATTTATAGACATCAGAATCAAGTGGCCAATTCACTTGCACAGGCCGCGAGCTCATTGATTCCATTAGCAATGGAAGGATTAAAGAAGTTTACAATCGAGTTAATATCAGTTCCTTCAGTCCCAGATAACATTACCAATTTCCAAGTTTTCGAAGACGACAAGCACATTTTAGACTTCCTAACCAGCACGGACGTCTTCTTAACACAGATCATAGATGAAGATGAAGTGGGTGAAGCTGAGTTCGATGCCGAAGGAGTCCTGAACTTAAAGACAAACACTATTCCGAAAGGAATGGTTGAATTAGAAAGGATTTTTGATCCTGACAAGTTGAAAGAAAAGAAGAATCACAGTGTAGAAGGCAATATGTGTGACGCGATCAATCTAGGTGATGAGACACAAGTTAAGAATGTTTTCATTGGAAAGTCCTGCACAGCGGCTGAAAAAGATGGAATCCTAAAAAACATGAGGGACTTCCCAGATGTCATCGCATGGAGCTATGAAGATCTCAAGACCTACGACACTGCGATTATCACTCACACAATCCCGTTGAAACCAGGAAGCAAGCCATTCAGGCAAAGACAAAGACCCGTCAATCCTTTGTTAGAACCACTGATATACCAAGAAGTAAAGAAGTTACTCACAGCTAAAATCATCTTCCCAGTGAGACACTCGACGTGGGTCGCCAACCTGGTACCTGTTAGAAAGAAAAATGGAGAGATCAGATTGTGTGTGGATTTCAGAAATCTTAATAGAGCGTCAGAGAAAGATAACTATCCGCTCCCATCATTGGATGAAGTACTACAGATCGTCAATGGATCGCAGATGATGTCCTTCCTAGACGGATATTCAGGATACAATCAAGTCCTAGTCGAACCTGAAGATCGAATAAAGACTGCTTTCACCACCAAATGGGGAACATTTGCCTATAAGAGAATGCCTTTTGGACTCATAAACGCCGGGGCCACATTCCAGAGAGCTATGGATATCGCTTTCAGAGATTTAATTGGTAAAAGCATTATTATATATATGGATGATATCACAGTTTTCTCTAGGCAGAGAGAAGATCACGTGGATGATTTGAGAAGAGTCTTCCAAAGATGTAGAAGATACGGTGTCTCCCTTAATCCGAAGAAATGCATATTTGGAGTCACAGAAGGAAAGCTTTTAGGACATGTCATCTCAGAGAAAGGAATATCTATTGATCCTGAAAGGGTGAGGGCCATATCTACTATTAATTTGCCAGCAAGCAAGAAAGAGCTCAAATCATTTTTTGGCAAAATCAACTTCGTCCGAAAATTCATTACCGGATTTGCCGAGATTGTCAGGCCATTGAATGAAATGTTAAAGAAAGATGCAAAGGTTGAGTGGACTCCACAAGCCAAAAGAGCATTTGAAGAAATAAAGACCGCAATCATGGAGGCACCAGTTTTGATTAGCCCCGATTATCTCAAACCATTTTATTTATATTCCTTCGCTTCCGAATACACTTGTGCCGCCATTCTCACCCAAAGAAGTGAAGAGAGGGATGAAAACCCGATTGCTTTCATGAGCACCCCGTTGAAAGATGCAGAATTGAGATATCCAAACATTGAAAAGCAAGCATACGCATTAGTAAAGGCAGTAAAGAAGTTCAGACATTACCTCCTGAGAGCCAAGATTTATGCAATAGTGCCTGATGCGGCAGTCAAGACTCTTCTCATGCAAAATGAATTAGGTGAAAGAAGAGGAAAGTGGGTCGCCATTATCCAAGAATTTGATATTGAGATACAGCCCATGAAACTTGTCCGAGGACAAGCTTTGGCGCAGACATTGGCAATAGATGGGCCAGGATTAGTCCAACAAATTTACGAATTAGAGGATGTCACGCCTGATGAATGGTACAAAGACATTGTGACATATTTGCTTAATCACAGATGTCCTGCTCATATGACACCTACACAAAAGAGAGCATTAAGATTAAAGTGTCAACATTACATGCTTCAAGGATCTGTTTTATACCGCAAGAACTATGAAGGAGTGTGCCTGAGATGTGTTGGCAAAGACGAAGCAAAGCAGATAATTGAACATTTCCATTCCAAGTTTGGAACCGGACATGGAGCCAACCTCGCCACAGCTCACCAGATCCTAAGAGCAGGATATTACTGGCCTACGCTTTTTAAAGATACGTTCAATCACATTAAGACTTGCCACACATGTCAAGTCGCAGCTATTAGAGAGAGAAATCCTGCCATGCCGCTGAATCCCGTGATTGAAGCCAGACCATTTGCGAAATGGGGAATGGACTTTATTGGTGTCATCAACCCCGCATCCTCAGCACAACATAAGTACATCATTACAGCTACAGATTATTGTACCAGATGGTCAGAGGCACAGGCACTTAAGGTTTGTTCTACTGAAGTTGTAATCAAGTTTCTAGAGGAGAACATAATCACAAGGTTTGGATGTCCTTATGCGTTGGTTTGCGACAATGGATCGGCATTCACATCATTGAGATTCTCAAATTGGGCTTTTGAGTACGGGATAACCCTCAAGTTTTCATCAAATTATTATCCTCAGGGTAATGGATTAGCAGAATCCACCAACAAAAATTTGCTCAGCGTAATCAAGAAATTATTAGAGAGAAGTCCAAGAGAATGGCATACCCAGTTGAGATTTGCTTTATGGGCAGACAGAATCAGAACAAAGAACGCATTAGGCATTTCACCTTATTTTCTAGTTTATGGCCAAGACCCAGTCTTCCCCATGCAACTCAGGATTCCAACCTTGAGATTCATTCAGGAGTACATGGAAGACACTGATGCAGTGCAGGCCAGGTTGACACAGTTGATGAACCTAGAAGAGAAAAGAGATCAAGCACTAGAGACCTTTGCTAAACACCAAGGAGTGGTGAAGAGATGGTTTGATCGACAAGCAAGAGTCAAGGCGTTCCGAATTTCAGATCTCGTCCTGTATTGGGACAAAGCACATGAGAAAAGAGGAGAACATGATAAGTTTGATAGGCTTTGGAAAGGCCCTTATCAAATTTCAGAGATATTGGGAGAAAATGCATTTAGGTTGCAGACTTTAACTGGAGAAGACATCCCGTTGCCCGTCAACGGGAGATATCTCAAACATTATTTTCAATCCTAAAGTGCCAAGGCCTTCCCTTGTACATAGCTAGTTTAGTTTGCTTTCGTCGTTTTCCGTTTGTTTGTTTTTCTCGCGTTGGTTTGCCTTTTGTTTTTCTTAGTTTAGGTGCTTTTTTTTTTTTTTTTTAGGTTAGTTGTTTTGTCCTGAGGGGTATCCATTTGACATTGGGTGATTTTGTTATATAACGCTCTGACTTCCTGCTGGATTGTTGGATGCATTTGGAAAATCATGAGGTCTTTTGGAATTACTGAGGGAGTTTCTTTTAATGAAGCTTTGAGTCAGGACATATTTGCATTGAAGTAGATTAGCTTATTGAACTCACGTATTTTTGTCCTCCAGTTATTATATTTCACACACTTATAATCTCCGAGTCATTATGGTTTACAGGCGAAACTGTGATCAGTGAAAAATCCAAAGTCTAGCTTCAGCGCCACCGCAATCCTCCAACCCTAGTGAGTTTCGTTACTCACAAGCCAAAGAATTGACAGAACTGAAAAGCAGTATCAAAAGAAAAGTTGAAAAAATGAGAAAAATCAAAAGAAAAGAAATGAGCTAAAAGGAAATATCAAATTGGCTAAAGGGAATATGCGAGTAACTCCATCGGGGCTATAGACGCCTGACTGGCAATGGAGCAATGTTCGTGAGCTTGCGGCGATAACCTCGTCGGGACTATGGACGTCTGACTGGCAGCGAGGCTCTATCCAGGATGCTTTTGGAGTTTAGACGAACTATGTAGCTTATCACAGGGGAACTTGGAGATCATGATTATCTTGTTGAGGGGAATTAACGCATTTGCACACACATGGGTAACTGTGGACTTGATACTTTGTCTCAATATGATGGTCTCTTCTTGTAAGTGTTTCTTAACTCCTGGTTTTGTTGAGGGAGGTTTTCTGGGTCTTCTTTTAGAAAGATTGATTCCCAAATGTTTTGCAACATTTCTCAGTGGTGTCGCCAGATGTTGTGACCATTTCACACATCGCCCCATCGCAAATGGGGACCCCCTCTTTTTTCGCTTGTTTTCGCTTTCGTTTTTAGGGTTTTGTTAGTCCGTTAGTTGTCTGGATTTAGGGCTAAGCCTTAGGGTTTTAAATCTTGCCTTTTCGAGCCAGAATCCAGTCACTTTTGAGAGCTTTTGAGCTTTCTTTTCTAGAATGCAAATTTTGAATGCAATGATTTCGCCAAAATGGTCTAATTTTTTCAATTGGAATGTTCTTGCAGAGCTTAAACTTGTCTAAGTGTTGACCGTCAATGTGAATTTTTGTCTGATTGAATATTTTGACCAAATTTTGACTTTTTTGAAGTTTGATCCTGGGCATTGGAATTGATTTGTTTTCGCCTCGTGAAGTGTTAAAATGTGAAAAATCTTGTTATTTTGGCCTGTAGGAGCAAAATCGCTCCTGTCCCTCAGTGAAGGACGGGAGCTCATTTTCAAATATCTCATTGTCCTTGCAGAGTCCAGACAAATTTTACGTTTGAAGTGATAGAGAACGACAAGATCTTTCATTTGAATATAAATTGAAGATTTTCATGAGCGCAGAAAGGCCTCCAGGAGGAAAATCGCTCCTGTCCCTCAGTGAAGGACCGGAGCTACAATTCAAATTTTGCCTTGTCCTTGCAAGATTTTGAAAACTTAATGATTTGAGGACGTCCAAAGGAAGATGCTTTGCCAAATGAATATAATTTGAGATGCAAAAACGAAGGAGAATGACCTATATTGACCAAATCGCTCCTGTCCCTCTCCAAGGGACCAGGGCGATACAATGGTGAAGATACGTCCCTCTCAAGTTCAAGGTCGTTCCTCCGAAGTTCAAGGTCGACACAAGTCAAGACAAGGTGGCGAGGGACATTTCAAGGCGTCTTCATCATGCGCAAACACTCAAAGGACGTTAAAATGAAGAAATTGACACCCTATAACATAGATCGCTCCTGTCCCTTAGGAAGGGACCAAGGCGATGTTAGGTGCATTGGCCATTTCATGCAAAATTTACGTAAGGACAAGACATTGCAATGTTTTAGAGGGTCCATGGTATGGTAAAAGGATGATAAACAAGAGTTTTGAACGTGAAATGATCATTATTTTGAGCATGGAGACTATATCGCTCCTGTCCCTCTCCAAGGGACCAGGGCGATTTGCTTTGGATTCCTTGTTTTGCTTCAAGATCAAGCTAAGTCAAGACGTCTTAAGGTAGCATATGGTCCAAGGCATCGTTTGAAGATAATTCGCAAAAGTGTTGAACGTCCAAACATTGCCAAATAATGTAAAAGCCTCACATCGCTCCTGTCCTTTGGACAAGGACCAAAGCGATATCATCAAAAGCACGCACGTTCCTTCAAAGATCAAAGCGAAGCAAGGTTAGGTAAGGTGAAGGACGACGTTTGAAGGGCATTACAATGAAGATCGAAGTGCAAAGTTGACAAGGTCAAGGAAAGGACATGGATCGCTCCTGTCCCTCTCCAAGGGACAAGGGCGATGATCCCTTTAATACACTCAAAACTTCATGCGAGCAAATGGAATAAGCGCAAAAGACACGAACAAAGGATGCTATTCGCCCACAATAAAAAATCGAAGTTAAAAGATGCAAGATGGACATGAAAACAAGAAGATCGCTCCTGTCCTTTGGACAAGGACCAGGGCGATATGCACTTAAAGGACACCCATATGCGCACACAAGGCGATCAAATTCGAAGGACCATCAAGGTGATCGATTTTTAACGTGGAGATGAAGGAGTTGGACGTAAGAAATGCAAAAGTCAAGATAAAATGGTGAATCGCTCCTGTCCCTCTCCAAGGGACCAGAGCGATGAGGTACGTCCCTTTGTTTTCCAATTTTGGCGCCAAATAAACAAATTTAAATTTCCTTAAATGCTAAATCGATTAAAAAATTGAAAATCCATTTTTATTTAGCATTTAATATGGCGTTATCTTTTATTAATTATTTTTTGCCTTTATTAAAAATCGAAATTCTCATTTAAAAAGCGCAAGGCATTAATAATTAATTATTTAATTAATATAAAAATCGATTTGAAGCGCCCAATTAGGCAAGTCGGCCTTGTTATTTTATTGCAAATTATTTAAAAAATGGTTTTATTTGTCAAGTCGGCCTAAGGGGTGAAAGGGTATGAGCGCTATTTATAAGGGGAGTGAAATGTTCATTTTCACATAATCATTTTTACCTTTCTTCATGCGAATCAAGAAGAGGCGAATATAGTGCGAAGTGTGTTCAAAGGTGGTGCGATTTCAAACCAAGGGTGGCGCGTAGTTATCAAAAGGTGGTGCGAATTTGAAGACCACACCAAGGGCGAATTTGGAGATCATTTAAGACCACGTCTAAGGCAATACTTGAAGATCACGTTCTCTCCAGAGGTGGCGAAGTATATTTTGAGGGAATCATATTGAAGATTATCTTATACCTCAAATTTTGCCTAGGCAAATTTTGTTTTTGCATTCTAGAGTTAGCTCTCTGTCGAGGTATGGCGATTTAAATTATTATTGTTTTATTCATTCATCGTCATATTTCAAATTTTAAATTTTGAATCTCTTAGCTCAATCGTTGTATTTTAGGAAATGATAACTCTAGGGACTTATCATGAGGTTTCCTAAAATCTATCTCTCTTATCCACGTTATTTATTGCAAAATCTATTTCTTATAATGAAATGTTGTGTAGGTATGGTGACCCCAAAGGCGGGAGCATCCACCAGTCGCTCGGCTCTCATGAAAGAAGATCAGAAGACTGAAGAGGTGGAGACCAAGATCGTGTCCAAGTGGAGCAACATTGGAGATACAAACTTGGGAAACTTTAGCACGAAGAAGTTCCGAGAGGTCCCTTACATCGGCAAGCCGTCACCTGTCGCCCGGAGAATAATAGAGAGTGGCATCGTTAAGGCGGCCGGTTTTCCTCCAGCCATTCAGTGTCACGAGTTGATGATAGAGTGTGCCCGTCATTACAATCCACAGTCCAGGACAATTGTGTCCAATGAGGGAAACACTTTGGCGTACCTTTCAGAGGAGGCCATAAGTGAAGCCTTCCATCTTCCAGAGCACAGGGACATGATATACAAGAGCATTGAAGGAGCCAGATCAGTGTACGATGATGATCCAGATGCTTGCCTAAGCATAATCAACAAGAACTGGCTACTTAAGAGTCGTCCCCGTCTGAGCAAAGTACCGAACACACCACACCGGATCGATTTCCAAGAGGAGTACAGAGATTTGATTACCATGCTCAACAGAGTTACAGGAGCACCTCATGCCTTCTATTTTGAGAAATGGATGTTTTATTTCATCCAGGTGATTGTTCAAGGAAAGGGTACAATACATTGGGCTAGGATAATTAGCCATTGCTTAGACGTACAATTGAGAAGACTCAGGGCTACTAAGTCCTTCCACATGAGTTCATACGTCATCTATGCCTTAATCAGGAGCGTTGAGTACGCAGGACTACCTCACAGAGGAGTGATTGGAAGAGGACCCGGCGAGGTCAGAGTTTGTGAATCCTATACCTACTTGCATCATCCACCAGGGAAGAACTACAAGTTAATCAATGATACTTTCGCAATGAACATCACCAGGACGTTGCAAGGAGGGATTCACAACAGATTATCTCAGGATGCCCAGGAGTTAATCAAGAGGTACGGTGCTTGGTTCATTCAGTTTCCCAAGTTCACTTACATTAGAGTGTATGGATGTCCTTTACCTCCATACATGTTGCCGAGGTACCCGACAGATAGAATTGTGTTACTTGAAGTAACAAGGCAGTTGGCAGCATATGTGAAGGCATTCAGGCACAGACATCAGAATGGAGTTCAGGTACCTATTATTTTGGGTAATTCAGTTGAGGTATGTCCCAATGTCTCAGCCATGGATGACGCAGAGAGGGAGTTAGCCTTGTATCCTTTTTCATCTTTTGCTTGGAGGAATAGTTTTGATCCTCATGGACATTTAGAAGAGACAGTCGGTAGAAGATTTAGACATGAATACCAAATTGAAGATTTTATGATGAATCTCCTAGATGATCTTGAAGTGAAACGCAAGATACATTCTAGATTGCCTTTGGATTTCATCAGGAAATGTAAGATTTACAGAGTAGCCGACCAAGCTCAGGACAACGGCAGGCACATCCAATCTTCATATGATAGAGAGAGTAAAGCAATAAGTTTGAATTGGAATGAGCCCGAAGCCGTGGATTTAGATGAATTGATGGCACCAGTCTTGTCTTGTACTCGCAGATGGGTAGACATTCAACATCAGAAGTTGAGAGAACAAGGCATAGCCATGTCTTTTACTTTGGAAGAAAAGCCAGCCGAAGGTGGAGCCAGTGTTAGTGAAGGCAATCCTAATCCTAGGAATTCAGGTGAAGGTAACCTTCGATGTGCCAGTGAGGGCAATCTCCATCCGAGAGGTTCAAAGAGAAAGGAAAGATCAGAAAAGAAAGAGCCTTCCAAGAAAAAGCAAGGTGCTAACAAAGACCAAACACCAGGTACTTCTTCCAGGCCAGAAGATAGAACAGTTCGAGTGGAAGAATCCATGGAATCGATGGTACAGAATGACAGACAGGAGGAAGAACAGGCACAGCATGTTTCATCCGATGGATCTCTCCAAGACTATGATTTAGATAATGATAATGAAGTAACATCTCCTCCCAGACAAGAAGAAATAGTACACAAAGAAATTCAAGTTCAAGAGACAAGATCAAATATCCCAGATTGGTTGAAGGAAAGATTGACTAAGGTGATCGTAATTGAGGACGAGGACAGTGCAATCGATCTAGAGAGCCTTGTTGGACGCTCACATATGACAACAGAGAAGAAGAAGGCTACAAAGATGTCCAAGATGATTCGAGATGAGACTGGATCTAGAAAACTGCAGATAGCTACACCGGCAGCAGACAAATATGAGGGTGAGATCCTAGCAGAAGACTATCATATACAAACTATTGAGTTAGGACCATCCACAGCAGAGCAGACTTTAGATGATGCCACCGACACATTTGAGGCATTGAAGGATAAGTTTAGAGAAGAAGTAGAAAAGAATAGAAAGCTCGAGAGAGAGGTCGGTGCATGGAGGACATATTTCAGTCACATCAATGAACCTTTGGGACGTCAGGATCCAGTTAGATCACCATTGCAGGCATTGCCCCTTCAATCAATTAATGAAGCAGAAAGATTCAGGAATATGGTCCAGCGTACATGTAATTGGATGGATAGATCTCACACGGTGGCCATTGAGTTTATTACAAGGATGTCGAAGATCACCCATCAGGCTATCCAAGTTCTTGAGATAATCCACAGATTGATGGCAACAGTAGCTGCATTTGCCCATACCAAGGACGTTGTCATCCCTGTCTTGAAGGTTATAAGACATACATCTAGAAGAATTTTAGCACAAGAGAGGATCTTAGAAGGTGATTCTCACAGTTTGTTTCAGTGGTCAACCTTACTCCATATAAAGAGTGTTCTCTTTGAGGACATCAGCGTTAGGTGTGGTCAAGTTGAGGAGGTGATCAATCCGATCCAGGACAGAGTATTTGAGGTACTTCGTACCATTCTTGGCAGGAGGATCGAGGTCGAGACAGATGTGGATTTACAAGAGTTTGAGGATAGAATCACGATCATCTTTCGCAAGGACGCAGATGTTACAGATGAGCAGTATGATCAGATGTATGCCACCATGCTCCTGATTGATAGAACAAAGGAACTTGAACCTACTTGGGACACAGCTCTTCTAGATGCATTTGATCAGGTTATCCACTTAGAAGAGAGTATCAAGAATCTTCCCGAGATTCCAATCACAGAAATCGAAGGAATTGTGACAAAATTCATTGCATATGCTAAGAAGGAAAATTGGAAAGGGAATAAGATTCTAGATGAAAGGTTGTTACAGATGACATGACATCTTATTTCTCATTGGTTGATACCTCCTAGATTTTTGTGCCAAATTTAATATTTGGCTATGTATTTAATATTGTTCAGTAAAAAGGAGGTCATTTGTAACAAACCCTAATTAGGGTTTAGGTGTCATGATCTTGTCCGTTGATTTACTTTCAATCTGGACCTTTCATTGTAATTGGGGATGCTATTTATACCCCCATTTTCATTTCATTTGTAATAGTCAGTTAATAGAGAAGAGAGTTAAGAGTGAAGTAGAGAGATTAGAATTGTAAGCAATTTTTATTTTTGTAGCAAGATTGAGTCTTGAAGAGAGAAGTTCAAGCAATTGTTGTATATGATGACTTGGAAATCAATAAAATATTGAAGTTATGGTGTTTTGTTGCAAGTTTCTTGAGTTATCTTCATGGTTGTTGGATGTACTTGAATCACGCTCAATCAAAGTAGTTTGTTAATTAGAAAGACTAAGTGTGAGATTTGATATTTGGTAGGATTCGCAATCCAAACCACTAGCTTCTTGCTGATTGTAGGAACGCCTTGCGTGGTCGACTGGAAAACACTTTGCATCCTTAACCTTCAAGCATTTTTGTATCTAGGATATGTACCTTCATAGTAGTGTCCTTGGTCTTTGATGCATTGAACACCATTATTACCTTAGAAGATCGCACTAATTTCAATTGAGTTGTTATCTTATGGCAAAATTGAAGTTGGTTGAGTCTTGCCAAATCTCATTCATGCTAAGTCGTTCATAGGGTTAGGCTAGATTAGACCTCTTAAGCCCTATCTTTTTCCATTTTTTTTGAAAAGTTCCTTTTAGATTAGTGAAACCTTCGAACTATTGAATCCGTAAGAAGCCTTGAAGGAAACAGCAAATCACATCATACCACTAAAAAAGCTTGTCCACACGTGGAGACCCCACTAAAAGAACCTTGGAGTCCACCTAACTGATCCTTTTTGCAGATCTTCAGCAGTTAGAGACTATTTTCTCAAGAGAGGATAAGATGCCTGTCGGTATTTTATTCTGTGTATGATTGTGTACAAAATACACGTCAACAGAATTGGCGCTAGAAGGAGGGCCTTCTTTAGTTTCAAAGTTCGAAGTCCGAAGATTTTGAAAAGAGAAAAACATCGCAAACATGATCATGAAGTACGATGGTGTTGCCAGATGAAGGACGGAATCAAGTGGTGCAACCCAATTTGCAAGTAGGCGATACCCAAGAAGACATCATTTCCCAATTGAATCAAGTAGCTTGGAACGCAAGGAGAAGTCAAGTCGAATATAACAGAGTCAGAATCATCCTAGAGCAAGAGGAAGATAGAGCCGAAGAACATCAAAGGGTCATAGCTAGAGATCTTCGCAATCAAAGGAACCCACAATAATCCTTGCAAGACTTCACGCTGGATCGCATTGGTTCATTCTCGCCCGAGAAACATCAAAGGTTGTTGAGGTCTACACCAGGCATCAAAGATCTAAGTGAACTTCAGTTTACTTCCAAGGCAAAGCGAGTTAAGAGAGAGGACACTCCCAAGGAGTTCGAACTAAGATTGGAAGGATCTCCTGAGTCATCACAAGTTCTTCAAGAACAAGTCCAAGCGGCGATCCAATCTAGTATCCAGGCAATTTCACAAACAAAGAGCCAAGCTAGTTCATCAAGTTCAGTTTCAAGGAATACAATGGCTCATCGTGCTCCACCGCCACCTCCTCCTCCTCATGTACTTAATGGTGCGACATGGCTAGTCAACAATCCATCACCGTTGGAATTTGCAGTTTATCATGATATGCCGAAGAATCCAGAACACTTTTGTTCCAAGTTCAATGTTAGTGATTTCCATCGCACAGCAGAAGATCACATCAAGATGTTCGAGGACCTTCTTCGAAACAGACAAATTGAATATGGAGATGTGGCATGTAGGCTTTTTCCCTACTCATTGGGAGAAGAGGCATACTTTTGGTTTATTCATTTGCCTACAGGATCCATCAGGACTTGGGACGCGATGAAAGACGCATTCATTGCCAAATTTGGCATCCCAACTACACCAGCAGAGTTATATAGACAGTTTGTTGAGGTTCGAAGGAGAGAGCATGAACCTATTACTTCCTTCAATGACAGATTTCACCGAGCATACACAATGCTACGTCCTCCTTATCTTATTGCAGATCCAAGGGAAATTTACTATGGAGCCTTAGATCATCTCACAGCTATGTTCGTAAGGACACATCCAACTCCGAATGATCTAAATGCGGCATATACAAGAGCCATTGAAGTAAGTAAGCACATGGGACAAAACATCACTGGACCACTACTACACATGGGACCCGTCGCAGCACCTAACCAGATGCAGGCAGTTGGCACCGCTTTGGCCAACCAAACTCCAGTCATGAATCCAATTCCGCAAGCGACCTATCCAAACGTACAGCCAGCGAATCAGTTGGTCCTTCACCCAGGAGCTCCAATTTCTCAAGCCCCACCCGCTCAACCTGTGTACCTACAAAATGCTACAAATTCGTCAAGGACACAAGAAGAGAAAGATGAAATGAAAGAGCTGATTGAGCAAGTCAAGAAGTTATCAACTGAGGTCACCCATTTGAGGAACCAGAATAATCAACTCCAGAGCATGCAGAGGGCCAACCACGGCCAACACGCGAACAACCAGAATTTCCAAGGGAATAATAATCAAGGATTCAGAAACAACTATCAAGGAAATAACAATCAAGGTTTCCAAAGAAGACCATGGAATACAGCTCCGAACAATGGAAATGTGGTGACGCCTTTGGACAATCCACCAAATACGCAAAGTCAAGAGAACCCCTCTTCGGGCAAAGTGTTTTTAGCCGAAGCAGCCTTATCCAGTTGGTGCAGACTCCACAACACGAACCAACATTCCGAGTTGCAGTGTCCTGAGTTCAAGATTGCGGCCGACATTTTCCAACAAGAGATGCGTACTACCAATCCGCCTGAAAATCCTCCCACCACAGGGTACGAAATTGTTCCAACCACACAGTATGGTCAAGCCATGATCGTTGAAACCTGCAGATATTCACAAGAAGAAATTAATCAAGTACAAAATGGGAGATTTCCTCCAGAATCGGCCAATGGACCAATGGTGCCACCAGGATCTCAGTTTCCGCCAGCATCTGCAAATGGACCTGTAGAAGATTCAGAATACTATTTCCCACCATTGAACGACAGTGTCCTAGTAGAGGGAATCAAGGAAGTATTCCACCAAGCGTCAGGAGGTGCAAACCAAAGAGTTTATCACAGGAATCAGAGAAATCCCGAACCATTAACAACATCGATTCCTCCAAACAATTTTTCGACTCCGCCGGATCCCCAAGCCAGCAACGTCCCTGAATATCCACAAAACACTCAAGAATACAGACAAAGAAATATTTCACCCCCCGCGGGAAATGAAATGAAAAGATTGGCCGCCTTGGTGTTAGATGAACTCAAGAAAGTCAAGGTAAGTTTACCACTCTACGAGTTGCTCAAAGTGTCTGAAATTAAAGAGGCAGTGATTAATAGTTTGAGTGAACCTAGTGCAACGAGGTCAAGTGTTCAAGCCACTATCAATGTGACTCAAGAGGAAGCCGATTCTCAAGAACAACCCGAGCAAAATGAGTGCATGGTTCAAACTATAACCTTCCCAGCTAAAAAGGAAGATATGTTGGAAGGAAAAGTATTACTCAAAAGAGGCGAAGCTAAGAAAGCTCAGCCTACAGTCAAAGAGAACCTCACTACTAACTTGGTTCTTCCCGAAAAGGAAGTCGCAATCAAGAAAGATGTGGTTAAAAAGGGAAAATCTGCAAACCAAGCCAGTCACTCGAAAGAGGAGAGCCCAACGAAGGAAGATCACTCGAAGATTAATCAAGTTAAACATCAAGAATCAAGTGAAGGAAATTCAGTGCCTTCTCAAGGAAAGGACGAACCGGCCCCGTTCCTGTTATCAGTCAGAATATTTGGAAAGCTATTACACAATTGCCTTTATGATTCCGGAGCCTCAAGCAATGTCATGCCTTTAGCCGTTTGTCAAAGACTTGGAATAACTCCCGCACCTACCAAGAGAAAGGTCACTCAGCTTGACAAGACAGAAGTTCCAGTCATGGGAGAATTGAACAATATTCACATGCAATTGGCCGCAGACCCAAGGGTCCAGAATTTTATAGATATATCAGTAGTGGATATTCCAGATTCATATGGAATGCTCCTGAGTCGAGATTGGTCCCGAAAGTTGAATGGATATGTATCGACCGATTTCGCACACATGTGGCTACCATGGAGAGGAGTCCCGAACCAGATTAAAATTGATAGCACCCCAAGGTTGAGATTGATGATAACTGAATATGGAGAGGACAACGAAGTTCTATTTTTAGAATCCGACCTAGGAACATATAAACCAAAAGTAGAGGAGATCTTAATGATACAAGACATACAAGATGAAGATACCCAACAAGAGGTCATGGAGTCAACTGAGATCGTCATTGAAAGCGATCCAGGATCCGACCAAGAGGACGAAGGGATGTTTGAAAACTTCAGAAGGTTCGTGCAAAGAAACATCCAGCAAAGTGTACAACTTGGCAATATAGCATCCGTCCGAGATCTGCTTCTTCCGAATTGGTGTAGAATTCACAATGCCGTCCACTCAGAATTATCTTGTGCTTTATGCCAGACCGCATTGGAGCAAGTGAACAAAAGAATCCCGCAGACACTAATTGTAGAGGAAATTCAAGATTCAGAGAAGGAAAGCTCTACAGACACCGAGAGTTCTGTAGAAGATGAAGTTTCGTCCGATACAACAGATGAAAGTCATGAAAGTCCAGAAACAGACAATCAAGAAAATCAGATATGGACGCTAAGGTTCGACGGATCTAAGTCCAAACAAGGATCCGGAGCCGGATATGAATTAATTAGTCCTAAAGGAGAAACATACCTTGCCGCTCACAGATTGCAGTTCCCTTGCACCAACAACGTAGCAGAGTATGAATCTTTGGTTCATGGATTACTGTTAGCCATCCAAAAGGGGGCAAAGATACTGCAAGTATACGGAGACTCAGAAATCGCAATAAGGCAAATCAGAAAGCAATATGTTTGCCATGACAAAAGGCTAACCAAGTATAGAAATCGAGTCTGGGATCTAATTGAAAGTTTTGATGCTTTCAATATCAATTCAATTTATAGACATCAGAATCAAGTGGCCAATTCACTTGCACAGGCCGCGAGCTCATTGATTCCATTAGCAATGGAAGGATTAAAGAAGTTTACAATCGAGTTAATATCAGTTCCTTCAGTCCCAGATAACATTACCAATTTCCAAGTTTTCGAAGACGACAAGCACATTTTAGACTTCCTAACCAGCACGGACGTCTTCTTAACACAGATCATAGATGAAGATGAAGTGGGTGAAGCTGAGTTCGATGCCGAAGGAGTCCTGAACTTAAAGACAAACACTATTCCGAAAGGAATGGTTGAATTAGAAAGGATTTTTGATCCTGACAAGTTGAAAGAAAAGAAGAATCACAGTGTAGAAGGCAATATGTGTGACGCGATCAATCTAGGTGATGAGACACAAGTTAAGAATGTTTTCATTGGAAAGTCCTGCACAGCGGCTGAAAAAGATGGAATCCTAAAAAACATGAGGGACTTCCCAGATGTCATCGCATGGAGCTATGAAGATCTCAAGACCTACGACACTGCGATTATCACTCACACAATCCCGTTGAAACCAGGAAGCAAGCCATTCAGGCAAAGACAAAGACCCGTCAATCCTTTGTTAGAACCACTGATATACCAAGAAGTAAAGAAGTTACTCACAGCTAAAATCATCTTCCCAGTGAGACACTCGACGTGGGTCGCCAACCTGGTACCTGTTAGAAAGAAAAATGGAGAGATCAGATTGTGTGTGGATTTCAGAAATCTTAATAGAGCGTCAGAGAAAGATAACTATCCGCTCCCATCATTGGATGAAGTACTACAGATCGTCAATGGATCGCAGATGATGTCCTTCCTAGACGGATATTCAGGATACAATCAAGTCCTAGTCGAACCTGAAGATCGAATAAAGACTGCTTTCACCACCAAATGGGGAACATTTGCCTATAAGAGAATGCCTTTTGGACTCATAAACGCCGGGGCCACATTCCAGAGAGCTATGGATATCGCTTTCAGAGATTTAATTGGTAAAAGCATTATTATATATATGGATGATATCACAGTTTTCTCTAGGCAGAGAGAAGATCACGTGGATGATTTGAGAAGAGTCTTCCAAAGATGTAGAAGATACGGTGTCTCCCTTAATCCGAAGAAATGCATATTTGGAGTCACAGAAGGAAAGCTTTTAGGACATGTCATCTCAGAGAAAGGAATATCTATTGATCCTGAAAGGGTGAGGGCCATATCTACTATTAATTTGCCAGCAAGCAAGAAAGAGCTCAAATCATTTTTTGGCAAAATCAACTTCGTCCGAAAATTCATTACCGGATTTGCCGAGATTGTCAGGCCATTGAATGAAATGTTAAAGAAAGATGCAAAGGTTGAGTGGACTCCACAAGCCAAAAGAGCATTTGAAGAAATAAAGACCGCAATCATGGAGGCACCAGTTTTGATTAGCCCCGATTATCTCAAACCATTTTATTTATATTCCTTCGCTTCCGAATACACTTGTGCCGCCATTCTCACCCAAAGAAGTGAAGAGAGGGATGAAAACCCGATTGCTTTCATGAGCACCCCGTTGAAAGATGCAGAATTGAGATATCCAAACATTGAAAAGCAAGCATACGCATTAGTAAAGGCAGTAAAGAAGTTCAGACATTACCTCCTGAGAGCCAAGATTTATGCAATAGTGCCTGATGCGGCAGTCAAGACTCTTCTCATGCAAAATGAATTAGGTGAAAGAAGAGGAAAGTGGGTCGCCATTATCCAAGAATTTGATATTGAGATACAGCCCATGAAACTTGTCCGAGGACAAGCTTTGGCGCAGACATTGGCAATAGATGGGCCAGGATTAGTCCAACAAATTTACGAATTAGAGGATGTCACGCCTGATGAATGGTACAAAGACATTGTGACATATTTGCTTAATCACAGATGTCCTGCTCATATGACACCTACACAAAAGAGAGCATTAAGATTAAAGTGTCAACATTACATGCTTCAAGGATCTGTTTTATACCGCAAGAACTATGAAGGAGTGTGCCTGAGATGTGTTGGCAAAGACGAAGCAAAGCAGATAATTGAACATTTCCATTCCAAGTTTGGAACCGGACATGGAGCCAACCTCGCCACAGCTCACCAGATCCTAAGAGCAGGATATTACTGGCCTACGCTTTTTAAAGATACGTTCAATCACATTAAGACTTGCCACACATGTCAAGTCGCAGCTATTAGAGAGAGAAATCCTGCCATGCCGCTGAATCCCGTGATTGAAGCCAGACCATTTGCGAAATGGGGAATGGACTTTATTGGTGTCATCAACCCCGCATCCTCAGCACAACATAAGTACATCATTACAGCTACAGATTATTGTACCAGATGGTCAGAGGCACAGGCACTTAAGGTTTGTTCTACTGAAGTTGTAATCAAGTTTCTAGAGGAGAACATAATCACAAGGTTTGGATGTCCTTATGCGTTGGTTTGCGACAATGGATCGGCATTCACATCATTGAGATTCTCAAATTGGGCTTTTGAGTACGGGATAACCCTCAAGTTTTCATCAAATTATTATCCTCAGGGTAATGGATTAGCAGAATCCACCAACAAAAATTTGCTCAGCGTAATCAAGAAATTATTAGAGAGAAGTCCAAGAGAATGGCATACCCAGTTGAGATTTGCTTTATGGGCAGACAGAATCAGAACAAAGAACGCATTAGGCATTTCACCTTATTTTCTAGTTTATGGCCAAGACCCAGTCTTCCCCATGCAACTCAGGATTCCAACCTTGAGATTCATTCAGGAGTACATGGAAGACACTGATGCAGTGCAGGCCAGGTTGACACAGTTGATGAACCTAGAAGAGAAAAGAGATCAAGCACTAGAGACCTTTGCTAAACACCAAGGAGTGGTGAAGAGATGGTTTGATCGACAAGCAAGAGTCAAGGCGTTCCGAATTTCAGATCTCGTCCTGTATTGGGACAAAGCACATGAGAAAAGAGGAGAACATGATAAGTTTGATAGGCTTTGGAAAGGCCCTTATCAAATTTCAGAGATATTGGGAGAAAATGCATTTAGGTTGCAGACTTTAACTGGAGAAGACATCCCGTTGCCCGTCAACGGGAGATATCTCAAACATTATTTTCAATCCTAAAGTGCCAAGGCCTTCCCTTGTACATAGCTAGTTTAGTTTGCTTTCGTCGTTTTCCGTTTGTTTGTTTTTCTCGCGTTGGTTTGCCTTTTGTTTTTCTTAGTTTAGGTGCTTTTTTTTTTTTTTTTTAGGTTAGTTGTTTTGTCCTGAGGGGTATCCATTTGACATTGGGTGATTTTGTTATATAACGCTCTGACTTCCTGCTGGATTGTTGGATGCATTTGGAAAATCATGAGGTCTTTTGGAATTACTGAGGGAGTTTCTTTTAATGAAGCTTTGAGTCAGGACATATTTGCATTGAAGTAGATTAGCTTATTGAACTCACGTATTTTTGTCCTCCAGTTATTATATTTCACACACTTATAATCTCCGAGTCATTATGGTTTACAGGCGAAACTGTGATCAGTGAAAAATCCAAAGTCTAGCTTCAGCGCCACCGCAATCCTCCAACCCTAGTGAGTTTCGTTACTCACAAGCCAAAGAATTGACAGAACTGAAAAGCAGTATCAAAAGAAAAGTTGAAAAAATGAGAAAAATCAAAAGAAAAGAAATGAGCTAAAAGGAAATATCAAATTGGCTAAAGGGAATATGCGAGTAACTCCATCGGGGCTATAGACGCCTGACTGGCAATGGAGCAATGTTCGTGAGCTTGCGGCGATAACCTCGTCGGGACTATGGACGTCTGACTGGCAGCGAGGCTCTATCCAGGATGCTTTTGGAGTTTAGACGAACTATGTAGCTTATCACAGGGGAACTTGGAGATCATGATTATCTTGTTGAGGGGAATTAACGCATTTGCACACACATGGGTAACTGTGGACTTGATACTTTGTCTCAATATGATGGTCTCTTCTTGTAAGTGTTTCTTAACTCCTGGTTTTGTTGAGGGAGGTTTTCTGGGTCTTCTTTTAGAAAGATTGATTCCCAAATGTTTTGCAACATTTCTCAGTGGTGTCGCCAGATGTTGTGACCATTTCACACATCGCCCCATCGCAAATGGGGACCCCCTCTTTTTTCGCTTGTTTTCGCTTTCGTTTTTAGGGTTTTGTTAGTCCGTTAGTTGTCTGGATTTAGGGCTAAGCCTTAGGGTTTTAAATCTTGCCTTTTCGAGCCAGAATCCAGTCACTTTTGAGAGCTTTTGAGCTTTCTTTTCTAGAATGCAAATTTTGAATGCAATGATTTCGCCAAAATGGTCTAATTTTTTCAATTGGAATGTTCTTGCAGAGCTTAAACTTGTCTAAGTGTTGACCGTCAATGTGAATTTTTGTCTGATTGAATATTTTGACCAAATTTTGACTTTTTTGAAGTTTGATCCTGGGCATTGGAATTGATTTGTTTTCGCCTCGTGAAGTGTTAAAATGTGAAAAATCTTGTTATTTTGGCCTGTAGGAGCAAAATCGCTCCTGTCCCTCAGTGAAGGACGGGAGCTCATTTTCAAATATCTCATTGTCCTTGCAGAGTCCAGACAAATTTTACGTTTGAAGTGATAGAGAACGACAAGATCTTTCATTTGAATATAAATTGAAGATTTTCATGAGCGCAGAAAGGCCTCCAGGAGGAAAATCGCTCCTGTCCCTCAGTGAAGGACCGGAGCTACAATTCAAATTTTGCCTTGTCCTTGCAAGATTTTGAAAACTTAATGATTTGAGGACGTCCAAAGGAAGATGCTTTGCCAAATGAATATAATTTGAGATGCAAAAACGAAGGAGAATGACCTATATTGACCAAATCGCTCCTGTCCCTCTCCAAGGGACCAGGGCGATACAATGGTGAAGATACGTCCCTCTCAAGTTCAAGGTCGTTCCTCCGAAGTTCAAGGTCGACACAAGTCAAGACAAGGTGGCGAGGGACATTTCAAGGCGTCTTCATCATGCGCAAACACTCAAAGGACGTTAAAATGAAGAAATTGACACCCTATAACATAGATCGCTCCTGTCCCTTAGGAAGGGACCAAGGCGATGTTAGGTGCATTGGCCATTTCATGCAAAATTTACGTAAGGACAAGACATTGCAATGTTTTAGAGGGTCCATGGTATGGTAAAAGGATGATAAACAAGAGTTTTGAACGTGAAATGATCATTATTTTGAGCATGGAGACTATATCGCTCCTGTCCCTCTCCAAGGGACCAGGGCGATTTGCTTTGGATTCCTTGTTTTGCTTCAAGATCAAGCTAAGTCAAGACGTCTTAAGGTAGCATATGGTCCAAGGCATCGTTTGAAGATAATTCGCAAAAGTGTTGAACGTCCAAACATTGCCAAATAATGTAAAAGCCTCACATCGCTCCTGTCCTTTGGACAAGGACCAAAGCGATATCATCAAAAGCACGCACGTTCCTTCAAAGATCAAAGCGAAGCAAGGTTAGGTAAGGTGAAGGACGACGTTTGAAGGGCATTACAATGAAGATCGAAGTGCAAAGTTGACAAGGTCAAGGAAAGGACATGGATCGCTCCTGTCCCTCTCCAAGGGACAAGGGCGATGATCCCTTTAATACACTCAAAACTTCATGCGAGCAAATGGAATAAGCGCAAAAGACACGAACAAAGGATGCTATTCGCCCACAATAAAAAATCGAAGTTAAAAGATGCAAGATGGACATGAAAACAAGAAGATCGCTCCTGTCCTTTGGACAAGGACCAGGGCGATATGCACTTAAAGGACACCCATATGCGCACACAAGGCGATCAAATTCGAAGGACCATCAAGGTGATCGATTTTTAACGTGGAGATGAAGGAGTTGGACGTAAGAAATGCAAAAGTCAAGATAAAATGGTGAATCGCTCCTGTCCCTCTCCAAGGGACCAGAGCGATGAGGTACGTCCCTTTGTTTTCCAATTTTGGCGCCAAATAAACAAATTTAAATTTCCTTAAATGCTAAATCGATTAAAAAATTGAAAATCCATTTTTATTTAGCATTTAATATGGCGTTATCTTTTATTAATTATTTTTTGCCTTTATTAAAAATCGAAATTCTCATTTAAAAAGCGCAAGGCATTAATAATTAATTATTTAATTAATATAAAAATCGATTTGAAGCGCCCAATTAGGCAAGTCGGCCTTGTTATTTTATTGCAAATTATTTAAAAAATGGTTTTATTTGTCAAGTCGGCCTAAGGGGTGAAAGGGTATGAGCGCTATTTATAAGGGGAGTGAAATGTTCATTTTCACATAATCATTTTTACCTTTCTTCATGCGAATCAAGAAGAGGCGAATATAGTGCGAAGTGTGTTCAAAGGTGGTGCGATTTCAAACCAAGGGTGGCGCGTAGTTATCAAAAGGTGGTGCGAATTTGAAGACCACACCAAGGGCGAATTTGGAGATCATTTAAGACCACGTCTAAGGCAATACTTGAAGATCACGTTCTCTCCAGAGGTGGCGAAGTATATTTTGAGGGAATCATATTGAAGATTATCTTATACCTCAAATTTTGCCTAGGCAAATTTTGTTTTTGCATTCTAGAGTTAGCTCTCTGTCGAGGTATGGCGATTTAAATTATTATTGTTTTATTCATTCATCGTCATATTTCAAATTTTAAATTTTGAATCTCTTAGCTCAATCGTTGTATTTTAGGAAATGATAACTCTAGGGACTTATCATGAGGTTTCCTAAAATCTATCTCTCTTATCCACGTTATTTATTGCAAAATCTATTTCTTATAATGAAATGTTGTGTAGGTATGGTGACCCCAAAGGCGGGAGCATCCACCAGTCGCTCGGCTCTCATGAAAGAAGATCAGAAGACTGAAGAGGTGGAGACCAAGATCGTGTCCAAGTGGAGCAACATTGGAGATACAAACTTGGGAAACTTTAGCACGAAGAAGTTCCGAGAGGTCCCTTACATCGGCAAGCCGTCACCTGTCGCCCGGAGAATAATAGAGAGTGGCATCGTTAAGGCGGCCGGTTTTCCTCCAGCCATTCAGTGTCACGAGTTGATGATAGAGTGTGCCCGTCATTACAATCCACAGTCCAGGACAATTGTGTCCAATGAGGGAAACACTTTGGCGTACCTTTCAGAGGAGGCCATAAGTGAAGCCTTCCATCTTCCAGAGCACAGGGACATGATATACAAGAGCATTGAAGGAGCCAGATCAGTGTACGATGATGATCCAGATGCTTGCCTAAGCATAATCAACAAGAACTGGCTACTTAAGAGTCGTCCCCGTCTGAGCAAAGTACCGAACACACCACACCGGATCGATTTCCAAGAGGAGTACAGAGATTTGATTACCATGCTCAACAGAGTTACAGGAGCACCTCATGCCTTCTATTTTGAGAAATGGATGTTTTATTTCATCCAGGTGATTGTTCAAGGAAAGGGTACAATACATTGGGCTAGGATAATTAGCCATTGCTTAGACGTACAATTGAGAAGACTCAGGGCTACTAAGTCCTTCCACATGAGTTCATACGTCATCTATGCCTTAATCAGGAGCGTTGAGTACGCAGGACTACCTCACAGAGGAGTGATTGGAAGAGGACCCGGCGAGGTCAGAGTTTGTGAATCCTATACCTACTTGCATCATCCACCAGGGAAGAACTACAAGTTAATCAATGATACTTTCGCAATGAACATCACCAGGACGTTGCAAGGAGGGATTCACAACAGATTATCTCAGGATGCCCAGGAGTTAATCAAGAGGTACGGTGCTTGGTTCATTCAGTTTCCCAAGTTCACTTACATTAGAGTGTATGGATGTCCTTTACCTCCATACATGTTGCCGAGGTACCCGACAGATAGAATTGTGTTACTTGAAGTAACAAGGCAGTTGGCAGCATATGTGAAGGCATTCAGGCACAGACATCAGAATGGAGTTCAGGTACCTATTATTTTGGGTAATTCAGTTGAGGTATGTCCCAATGTCTCAGCCATGGATGACGCAGAGAGGGAGTTAGCCTTGTATCCTTTTTCATCTTTTGCTTGGAGGAATAGTTTTGATCCTCATGGACATTTAGAAGAGACAGTCGGTAGAAGATTTAGACATGAATACCAAATTGAAGATTTTATGATGAATCTCCTAGATGATCTTGAAGTGAAACGCAAGATACATTCTAGATTGCCTTTGGATTTCATCAGGAAATGTAAGATTTACAGAGTAGCCGACCAAGCTCAGGACAACGGCAGGCACATCCAATCTTCATATGATAGAGAGAGTAAAGCAATAAGTTTGAATTGGAATGAGCCCGAAGCCGTGGATTTAGATGAATTGATGGCACCAGTCTTGTCTTGTACTCGCAGATGGGTAGACATTCAACATCAGAAGTTGAGAGAACAAGGCATAGCCATGTCTTTTACTTTGGAAGAAAAGCCAGCCGAAGGTGGAGCCAATGTTAGTGAAGGCAATCCTAATCCTAGGAATTCAGGTGAAGGTAACCTTCGATGTGCCAGTGAGGGCAATCTCCATCCGAGAGGTTCAAAGAGAAAGGAAAGATCAGAAAAGAAAGAGCCTTCCAAGAAAAAGCAAGGTGCTAACAAAGACCAAACACCAGGTACTTCTTCCAGGCCAGAAGATAGAACAGTTCGAGTGGAAGAATCCATGGAATCGATGGTACAGAATGACAGACAGGAGGAAGAACAGGCACAGCATGTTTCATCCGATGGATCTCTCCAAGACTATGATTTAGATAATGATAATGAAGTAACATCTCCTCCCAGACAAGAAGAAATAGTACACAAAGAAATTCAAGTTCAAGAGACAAGATCAAATATCCCAGATTGGTTGAAGGAAAGATTGACTAAGGTGATCGTAATTGAGGACGAGGACAGTGCAATCGATCTAGAGAGCCTTGTTGGACGCTCACATATGACAACAGAGAAGAAGAAGGCTACAAAGATGTCCAAGATGATTCGAGATGAGACTGGATCTAGAAAACTGCAGATAGCTACACCGGCAGCAGACAAATATGAGGGTGAGATCCTAGCAGAAGACTATCATATACAAACTATTGAGTTAGGACCATCCACAGCAGAGCAGACTTTAGATGATGCCACCGACACATTTGAGGCATTGAAGGATAAGTTTAGAGAAGAAGTAGAAAAGAATAGAAAGCTCGAGAGAGAGGTCGGTGCATGGAGGACATATTTCAGTCACATCAATGAACCTTTGGGACGTCAGGATCCAGTTAGATCACCATTGCAGGCATTGCCCCTTCAATCAATTAATGAAGCAGAAAGATTCAGGAATATGGTCCAGCGTACATGTAATTGGATGGATAGATCTCACACGGTGGCCATTGAGTTTATTACAAGGATGTCGAAGATCACCCATCAGGCTATCCAAGTTCTTGAGATAATCCACAGATTGATGGCAACAGTAGCTGCATTTGCCCATACCAAGGACGTTGTCATCCCTGTCTTGAAGGTTATAAGACATACATCTAGAAGAATTTTAGCACAAGAGAGGATCTTAGAAGGTGATTCTCACAGTTTGTTTCAGTGGTCAACCTTACTCCATATAAAGAGTGTTCTCTTTGAGGACATCAGCGTTAGGTGTGGTCAAGTTGAGGAGGTGATCAATCCGATCCAGGACAGAGTATTTGAGGTACTTCGTACCATTCTTGGCAGGAGGATCGAGGTCGAGACAGATGTGGATTTACAAGAGTTTGAGGATAGAATCACGATCATCTTTCGCAAGGACGCAGATGTTACAGATGAGCAGTATGATCAGATGTATGCCACCATGCTCCTGATTGATAGAACAAAGGAACTTGAACCTACTTGGGACACAGCTCTTCTAGATGCATTTGATCAGGTTATCCACTTAGAAGAGAGTATCAAGAATCTTCCCGAGATTCCAATCACAGAAATCGAAGGAATTGTGACAAAATTCATTGCATATGCTAAGAAGGAAAATTGGAAAGGGAATAAGATTCTAGATGAAAGGTTGTTACAGATGACATGACATCTTATTTCTCATTGGTTGATACCTCCTAGATTTTTGTGCCAAATTTAATATTTGGCTATGTATTTAATATTGTTCAGTAAAAAGGAGGTCATTTGTAACAAACCCTAATTAGGGTTTAGGTGTCATGATCTTGTCCGTTGATTTACTTTCAATCTGGACCTTTCATTGTAATTGGGGATGCTATTTATACCCCCATTTTCATTTCATTTGTAATAGTCAGTTAATAGAGAAGAGAGTTAAGAGTGAAGTAGAGAGATTAGAATTGTAAGCAATTTTTATTTTTGTAGCAAGATTGAGTCTTGAAGAGAGAAGTTCAAGCAATTGTTGTATATGATGACTTGGAAATCAATAAAATATTGAAGTTATGGTGTTTTGTTGCAAGTTTCTTGAGTTATCTTCATGGTTGTTGGATGTACTTGAATCACGCTCAATCAAAGTAGTTTGTTAATTAGAAAGACTAAGTGTGAGATTTGATATTTGGTAGGATTCGCAATCCAAACCACTAGCTTCTTGCTGATTGTAGGAACGCCTTGCGTGGTCGACTGGAAAACACTTTGCATCCTTAACCTTCAAGCATTTTTGTATCTAGGATATGTACCTTCATAGTAGTGTCCTTGGTCTTTGATGCATTGAACACCATTATTACCTTAGAAGATCGCACTAATTTCAATTGAGTTGTTATCTTATGGCAAAATTGAAGTTGGTTGAGTCTTGCCAAATCTCATTCATGCTAAGTCGTTCATAGGGTTAGGCTAGATTAGACCTCTTAAGCCCTATCTTTTTCCATTTTTTTTGAAAAGTTCCTTTTAGATTAGTGAAACCTTCGAACTATTGAATCCGTAAGAAGCCTTGAAGGAAACAGCAAATCACATCATACCACTAAAAAAGCTTGTCCACACGTGGAGACCCCACTAAAAGAACCTTGGAGTCCACCTAACTGATCCTTTTTGCAGATCTTCAGCAGTTAGAGACTATTTTCTCAAGAGAGGATAAGATGCCTGTCGGTATTTTATTCTGTGTATGATTGTGTACAAAATACACGTCAACAGAATTGGCGCTAGAAGGAGGGCCTTCTTTAGTTTCAAAGTTCGAAGTCCGAAGATTTTGAAAAGAGAAAAACATCGCAAACATGATCATGAAGTACGATGGTGTTGCCAGATGAAGGACGGAATCAAGTGGTGCAACCCAATTTGCAAGTAGGCGATACCCAAGAAGACATCATTTCCCAATTGAATCAAGTAGCTTGGAACGCAAGGAGAAGTCAAGTCGAATATAACAGAGTCAGAATCATCCTAGAGCAAGAGGAAGATAGAGCCGAAGAACATCAAAGGGTCATAGCTAGAGATCTTCGCAATCAAAGGAACCCACAATAATCCTTGCAAGACTTCACGCTGGATCGCATTGGTTCATTCTCGCCCGAGAAACATCAAAGGTTGTTGAGGTCTACACCAGGCATCAAAGATCTAAGTGAACTTCAGTTTACTTCCAAGGCAAAGCGAGTTAAGAGAGAGGACACTCCCAAGGAGTTCGAACTAAGATTGGAAGGATCTCCTGAGTCATCACAAGTTCTTCAAGAACAAGTCCAAGCGGCGATCCAATCTAGTATCCAGGCAATTTCACAAACAAAGAGCCAAGCTAGTTCATCAAGTTCAGTTTCAAGGAATACAATGGCTCATCGTGCTCCACCGCCACCTCCTCCTCCTCATGTACTTAATGGTGCGACATGGCTAGTCAACAATCCATCACCGTTGGAATTTGCAGTTTATCATGATATGCCGAAGAATCCAGAACACTTTTGTTCCAAGTTCAATGTTAGTGATTTCCATCGCACAGCAGAAGATCACATCAAGATGTTCGAGGACCTTCTTCGAAACAGACAAATTGAATATGGAGATGTGGCATGTAGGCTTTTTCCCTACTCATTGGGAGAAGAGGCATACTTTTGGTTTATTCATTTGCCTACAGGATCCATCAGGACTTGGGACGCGATGAAAGACGCATTCATTGCCAAATTTGGCATCCCAACTACACCAGCAGAGTTATATAGACAGTTTGTTGAGGTTCGAAGGAGAGAGCATGAACCTATTACTTCCTTCAATGACAGATTTCACCGAGCATACACAATGCTACGTCCTCCTTATCTTATTGCAGATCCAAGGGAAATTTACTATGGAGCCTTAGATCATCTCACAGCTATGTTCGTAAGGACACATCCAACTCCGAATGATCTAAATGCGGCATATACAAGAGCCATTGAAGTAAGTAAGCACATGGGACAAAACATCACTGGACCACTACTACACATGGGACCCGTCGCAGCACCTAACCAGATGCAGGCAGTTGGCACCGCTTTGGCCAACCAAACTCCAGTCATGAATCCAATTCCGCAAGCGACCTATCCAAACGTACAGCCAGCGAATCAGTTGGTCCTTCACCCAGGAGCTCCAATTTCTCAAGCCCCACCCGCTCAACCTGTGTACCTACAAAATGCTACAAATTCGTCAAGGACACAAGAAGAGAAAGATGAAATGAAAGAGCTGATTGAGCAAGTCAAGAAGTTATCAACTGAGGTCACCCATTTGAGGAACCAGAATAATCAACTCCAGAGCATGCAGAGGGCCAACCACGGCCAACACGCGAACAACCAGAATTTCCAAGGGAATAATAATCAAGGATTCAGAAACAACTATCAAGGAAATAACAATCAAGGTTTCCAAAGAAGACCATGGAATACAGCTCCGAACAATGGAAATGTGGTGACGCCTTTGGACAATCCACCAAATACGCAAAGTCAAGAGAACCCCTCTTCGGGCAAAGTGTTTTTAGCCGAAGCAGCCTTATCCAGTTGGTGCAGACTCCACAACACGAACCAACATTCCGAGTTGCAGTGTCCTGAGTTCAAGATTGCGGCCGACATTTTCCAACAAGAGATGCGTACTACCAATCCGCCTGAAAATCCTCCCACCACAGGGTACGAAATTGTTCCAACCACACAGTATGGTCAAGCCATGATCGTTGAAACCTGCAGATATTCACAAGAAGAAATTAATCAAGTACAAAATGGGAGATTTCCTCCAGAATCGGCCAATGGACCAATGGTGCCACCAGGATCTCAGTTTCCGCCAGCATCTGCAAATGGACCTGTAGAAGATTCAGAATACTATTTCCCACCATTGAACGACAGTGTCCTAGTAGAGGGAATCAAGGAAGTATTCCACCAAGCGTCAGGAGGTGCAAACCAAAGAGTTTATCACAGGAATCAGAGAAATCCCGAACCATTAACAACATCGATTCCTCCAAACAATTTTTCGACTCCGCCGGATCCCCAAGCCAGCAACGTCCCTGAATATCCACAAAACACTCAAGAATACAGACAAAGAAATATTTCACCCCCCGCGGGAAATGAAATGAAAAGATTGGCCGCCTTGGTGTTAGATGAACTCAAGAAAGTCAAGGTAAGTTTACCACTCTACGAGTTGCTCAAAGTGTCTGAAATTAAAGAGGCAGTGATTAATAGTTTGAGTGAACCTAGTGCAACGAGGTCAAGTGTTCAAGCCACTATCAATGTGACTCAAGAGGAAGCCGATTCTCAAGAACAACCCGAGCAAAATGAGTGCATGGTTCAAACTATAACCTTCCCAGCTAAAAAGGAAGATATGTTGGAAGGAAAAGTATTACTCAAAAGAGGCGAAGCTAAGAAAGCTCAGCCTACAGTCAAAGAGAACCTCACTACTAACTTGGTTCTTCCCGAAAAGGAAGTCGCAATCAAGAAAGATGTGGTTAAAAAGGGAAAATCTGCAAACCAAGCCAGTCACTCGAAAGAGGAGAGCCCAACGAAGGAAGATCACTCGAAGATTAATCAAGTTAAACATCAAGAATCAAGTGAAGGAAATTCAGTGCCTTCTCAAGGAAAGGACGAACCGGCCCCGTTCCTGTTATCAGTCAGAATATTTGGAAAGCTATTACACAATTGCCTTTATGATTCCGGAGCCTCAAGCAATGTCATGCCTTTAGCCGTTTGTCAAAGACTTGGAATAACTCCCGCACCTACCAAGAGAAAGGTCACTCAGCTTGACAAGACAGAAGTTCCAGTCATGGGAGAATTGAACAATATTCACATGCAATTGGCCGCAGACCCAAGGGTCCAGAATTTTATAGATATATCAGTAGTGGATATTCCAGATTCATATGGAATGCTCCTGAGTCGAGATTGGTCCCGAAAGTTGAATGGATATGTATCGACCGATTTCGCACACATGTGGCTACCATGGAGAGGAGTCCCGAACCAGATTAAAATTGATAGCACCCCAAGGTTGAGATTGATGATAACTGAATATGGAGAGGACAACGAAGTTCTATTTTTAGAATCCGACCTAGGAACATATAAACCAAAAGTAGAGGAGATCTTAATGATACAAGACATACAAGATGAAGATACCCAACAAGAGGTCATGGAGTCAACTGAGATCGTCATTGAAAGCGATCCAGGATCCGACCAAGAGGACGAAGGGATGTTTGAAAACTTCAGAAGGTTCGTGCAAAGAAACATCCAGCAAAGTGTACAACTTGGCAATATAGCATCCGTCCGAGATCTGCTTCTTCCGAATTGGTGTAGAATTCACAATGCCGTCCACTCAGAATTATCTTGTGCTTTATGCCAGACCGCATTGGAGCAAGTGAACAAAAGAATCCCGCAGACACTAATTGTAGAGGAAATTCAAGATTCAGAGAAGGAAAGCTCTACAGACACCGAGAGTTCTGTAGAAGATGAAGTTTCGTCCGATACAACAGATGAAAGTCATGAAAGTCCAGAAACAGACAATCAAGAAAATCAGATATGGACGCTAAGGTTCGACGGATCTAAGTCCAAACAAGGATCCGGAGCCGGATATGAATTAATTAGTCCTAAAGGAGAAACATACCTTGCCGCTCACAGATTGCAGTTCCCTTGCACCAACAACGTAGCAGAGTATGAATCTTTGGTTCATGGATTACTGTTAGCCATCCAAAAGGGGGCAAAGATACTGCAAGTATACGGAGACTCAGAAATCGCAATAAGGCAAATCAGAAAGCAATATGTTTGCCATGACAAAAGGCTAACCAAGTATAGAAATCGAGTCTGGGATCTAATTGAAAGTTTTGATGCTTTCAATATCAATTCAATTTATAGACATCAGAATCAAGTGGCCAATTCACTTGCACAGGCCGCGAGCTCATTGATTCCATTAGCAATGGAAGGATTAAAGAAGTTTACAATCGAGTTAATATCAGTTCCTTCAGTCCCAGATAACATTACCAATTTCCAAGTTTTCGAAGACGACAAGCACATTTTAGACTTCCTAACCAGCACGGACGTCTTCTTAACACAGATCATAGATGAAGATGAAGTGGGTGAAGCTGAGTTCGATGCCGAAGGAGTCCTGAACTTAAAGACAAACACTATTCCGAAAGGAATGGTTG
Organism: Cryptomeria japonica; assembly: GCF_030272615.1. Lineage (NCBI taxonomy): Eukaryota > Viridiplantae > Streptophyta > Pinopsida > Cupressales > Cupressaceae > Cryptomeria > Cryptomeria japonica. The sequence continues at coordinate 354,663,140 of NC_081407.1, read as the reverse complement.
AATTAGAAAGGATTTTTGATCCTGACAAGTTGAAAGAAAAGAAGAATCACAGTGTAGAAGGCAATATGTGTGACGCGATCAATCTAGGTGATGAGACACAAGTTAAGAATGTTTTCATTGGAAAGTCCTGCACAGCGGCTGAAAAAGATGGAATCCTAAAAAACATGAGGGACTTCCCAGATGTCATCGCATGGAGCTATGAAGATCTCAAGACCTACGACACTGCGATTATCACTCACACAATCCCGTTGAAACCAGGAAGCAAGCCATTCAGGCAAAGACAAAGACCCGTCAATCCTTTGTTAGAACCACTGATATACCAAGAAGTAAAGAAGTTACTCACAGCTAAAATCATCTTCCCAGTGAGACACTCGACGTGGGTCGCCAACCTGGTACCTGTTAGAAAGAAAAATGGAGAGATCAGATTGTGTGTGGATTTCAGAAATCTTAATAGAGCGTCAGAGAAAGATAACTATCCGCTCCCATCATTGGATGAAGTACTACAGATCGTCAATGGATCGCAGATGATGTCCTTCCTAGACGGATATTCAGGATACAATCAAGTCCTAGTCGAACCTGAAGATCGAATAAAGACTGCTTTCACCACCAAATGGGGAACATTTGCCTATAAGAGAATGCCTTTTGGACTCATAAACGCCGGGGCCACATTCCAGAGAGCTATGGATATCGCTTTCAGAGATTTAATTGGTAAAAGCATTATTATATATATGGATGATATCACAGTTTTCTCTAGGCAGAGAGAAGATCACGTGGATGATTTGAGAAGAGTCTTCCAAAGATGTAGAAGATACGGTGTCTCCCTTAATCCGAAGAAATGCATATTTGGAGTCACAGAAGGAAAGCTTTTAGGACATGTCATCTCAGAGAAAGGAATATCTATTGATCCTGAAAGGGTGAGGGCCATATCTACTATTAATTTGCCAGCAAGCAAGAAAGAGCTCAAATCATTTTTTGGCAAAATCAACTTCGTCCGAAAATTCATTACCGGATTTGCCGAGATTGTCAGGCCATTGAATGAAATGTTAAAGAAAGATGCAAAGGTTGAGTGGACTCCACAAGCCAAAAGAGCATTTGAAGAAATAAAGACCGCAATCATGGAGGCACCAGTTTTGATTAGCCCCGATTATCTCAAACCATTTTATTTATATTCCTTCGCTTCCGAATACACTTGTGCCGCCATTCTCACCCAAAGAAGTGAAGAGAGGGATGAAAACCCGATTGCTTTCATGAGCACCCCGTTGAAAGATGCAGAATTGAGATATCCAAACATTGAAAAGCAAGCATACGCATTAGTAAAGGCAGTAAAGAAGTTCAGACATTACCTCCTGAGAGCCAAGATTTATGCAATAGTGCCTGATGCGGCAGTCAAGACTCTTCTCATGCAAAATGAATTAGGTGAAAGAAGAGGAAAGTGGGTCGCCATTATCCAAGAATTTGATATTGAGATACAGCCCATGAAACTTGTCCGAGGACAAGCTTTGGCGCAGACATTGGCAATAGATGGGCCAGGATTAGTCCAACAAATTTACGAATTAGAGGATGTCACGCCTGATGAATGGTACAAAGACATTGTGACATATTTGCTTAATCACAGATGTCCTGCTCATATGACACCTACACAAAAGAGAGCATTAAGATTAAAGTGTCAACATTACATGCTTCAAGGATCTGTTTTATACCGCAAGAACTATGAAGGAGTGTGCCTGAGATGTGTTGGCAAAGACGAAGCAAAGCAGATAATTGAACATTTCCATTCCAAGTTTGGAACCGGACATGGAGCCAACCTCGCCACAGCTCACCAGATCCTAAGAGCAGGATATTACTGGCCTACGCTTTTTAAAGATACGTTCAATCACATTAAGACTTGCCACACATGTCAAGTCGCAGCTATTAGAGAGAGAAATCCTGCCATGCCGCTGAATCCCGTGATTGAAGCCAGACCATTTGCGAAATGGGGAATGGACTTTATTGGTGTCATCAACCCCGCATCCTCAGCACAACATAAGTACATCATTACAGCTACAGATTATTGTACCAGATGGTCAGAGGCACAGGCACTTAAGGTTTGTTCTACTGAAGTTGTAATCAAGTTTCTAGAGGAGAACATAATCACAAGGTTTGGATGTCCTTATGCGTTGGTTTGCGACAATGGATCGGCATTCACATCATTGAGATTCTCAAATTGGGCTTTTGAGTACGGGATAACCCTCAAGTTTTCATCAAATTATTATCCTCAGGGTAATGGATTAGCAGAATCCACCAACAAAAATTTGCTCAGCGTAATCAAGAAATTATTAGAGAGAAGTCCAAGAGAATGGCATACCCAGTTGAGATTTGCTTTATGGGCAGACAGAATCAGAACAAAGAACGCATTAGGCATTTCACCTTATTTTCTAGTTTATGGCCAAGACCCAGTCTTCCCCATGCAACTCAGGATTCCAACCTTGAGATTCATTCAGGAGTACATGGAAGACACTGATGCAGTGCAGGCCAGGTTGACACAGTTGATGAACCTAGAAGAGAAAAGAGATCAAGCACTAGAGACCTTTGCTAAACACCAAGGAGTGGTGAAGAGATGGTTTGATCGACAAGCAAGAGTCAAGGCGTTCCGAATTTCAGATCTCGTCCTGTATTGGGACAAAGCACATGAGAAAAGAGGAGAACATGATAAGTTTGATAGGCTTTGGAAAGGCCCTTATCAAATTTCAGAGATATTGGGAGAAAATGCATTTAGGTTGCAGACTTTAACTGGAGAAGACTTTAAATGCATTTCATAGATATATATGCTTTTAATTGCTGCTAAGGAAGTTGGCCAGCATAGAGTGTGGTCAGCCAGGCATATAAAGGAATACTTATACTTGAACTTGTCTTGGTTGCCAATATGAACAGGTCAACCAGCATATGAAGGATATTCATTTAAATTTATTTCCTTAAGACTTAGGCACCCATATGGAGGAGTATAGGCCAACGCTTACAAATGATTAGTGGCCTTTAGCCATTAGATGATTTTGTGCATCTTCCTCAACATCTTCGAGTTCCTTTGACAGCAATGACAATAATCTTGTCACTATTGACACATCAATGACAATGTGTCTAACATGAGTCTCCTTTTTCTTTCACGTGCCAGTCTAGATTCTAGTTTTTAGAATTTTCCAGAGTTACCTAGGGACGCGTCCCCGACCTGAAAACCCCTGTCCCTGTCTCGGGGACGTTTCGGGGACTTGGGGACGGCCAGGGGACGTTTCCCCCCGTCCCCAAATTGCCCTGTTTTTTGAGGGGACGTCCCCGAAACGGGGGGACGCCTGTCCTAGCTCTGGGGGACGTCCGTACGTCCCGGGCACGGCTGGGGACGGCTGGGACGTCCCCAATCCGTCCCGGGGACGGCCAGACGTCCCCCATTCTAAGGCCCTTAAAAAATATTAAAAAAATTTAAAAAGTTGTATTTTTAATTTTTTATTTAAATTTTCTAATAGAGGCCCCTTATTAATTCAAATTGTTATTAAAAATAAAAAAAATTAAAAGATAACATTAATTAAATTTTAAATTTATTAATTTAATTCATAATTTTGACAATGAAACTATATGGCAGCAGTGTAGCCTTTGGGCATTTTGACACAGAGATTAGAAAATCTCCAAACTCGGCGAGTCAATAGAAAAATAACACCCAACGCCTTTATTAAAGAATAAGTTTTTTTGGCTACAGAGAGTGCGCAAGGGGCGCTGCCCCTCGGCCCCGCCCTGTATTGCGACAGGGAGCGCGTAAGGGGCGCTGCCCCTTGACCCCACCTTGGGGGCGCTGCCCCCAAACCCCCGTTGAAAAATATGGGGGGAAACTGCGTCGATAGAAGTAGGGAAAATTTAACCTCCGAGTCTATTGATATGCATATTGACAATGTGAATGAATCGAATTTCTGATCTATGAATGCATAATTGCATATTGTCTATTGAGTATTAACAATGTTGTATGTTCAGAATTTACATTCTAAAATGTTTTCAACTTTTCATAGTATCATACACATGCTATATCCATGTTTTATTGTTTTCATATGAATATAATGTATGTATGCATGCTTTATCCATGTTTTCATATGAACATTTAGAATTTTGAAATTTTCCTATATATTTTAAATTTTTCCTATATTTTATATAGTCATCCCCTTTGTCGTCCCCCGCCGTCCCCAAATTTGGCAAAAAAATTTGTCGTCTTGGAAACGCGTGCCGCCGTCCCCTGCCATCCCTGTCCCGGAAACTCGGGGTAACTTTGGAATTTTCAAATCAGGGTGTGGAGAAGTGCACCAAATTTACCAGCAATTTTGGTTATGAAAACATGGAGCATTTGATTTTGTTCTAGCACCACATCCATGATTTGGAAGTATCATTGAAGATTCATTGGTTTCTCTTTAGCCATAAATACCTTATGGTGCTGACACAAGCAATCTTCTATACGGAGCCAAGTCTAAGAGAGGCTTGAGGCCAAGTACATTGATGTGATCTCAAATAAGCTAGGGAGATCCAAGTTGTATCCTTCAAGAAGTTGATTCTAGATTTCAGGTGCAAAATCGCAATGTAATATGATTGATTCCTTAGACATATGATGGAAGATACATCTTGATAGGCATTGGAAACTTCTCTTTGTAAGGTTATCAAAGGTTATAATCTTAATAAGGGGCTAATCATGTGTATGTCCCCTTTTTAGAATAAGTTTATTCGGGAGACCTACAACCTATTTCTTATTTCTTGTAGGCTAAGGGATAATGTTAGGGAAGTAATTAATAATAATATTATAAGTTGTTTTGCAACTTTATTTTATATTTTTGTAAAAAGGACAACTTGTGTATTATTATTAGTATTGCTTTATTAATGTGGGCCTAATGAAATATTTATTACAAGTGTTTTTGAACACCTTTGGAGGAAATATTAGGCAAGAAAAGAAAACTCAAAATTGAGAAGGTGAATGTAGAGAGTTTTGGCATCAAAAAGGGTATCTATTGTTATTGTTATCAAACTCTTTTTTAGAGCATAAGCATTTTTCCCATCTCCATACCCGAGGATGAAAAACCTTTAGTGTAGAAATCTAGAGGAAGAAAATCCTAGTAGTTTCCAATTGAGGTGATCCCATTCAGGAATTGCATTTGTGCTAAAAGATTGTTGTTTTTTCAGTTGTAGTCGGTGATTTGAAAATTTCCGTGATTCTCAAGATTTTATTTTTGTATATATTGTTGGTTGAAAATTTTGTACACCTGGGAGGATGTGCAAAATTGTGGTTTCAGCCATAGTGTGTGAGTATAAACTCTCCTAATTTAGGGAAGGCTCCCCCTCTACTACTACTAACACTAATCTAATTTGGGTGGGATAACATCTTATTCTCTTTCTTCAGAACAAACAATATTCTTTCTCTTATTTCAGAAAAGGAGGTTACGGCAACAACGGTAAATACTGAAATGAAACTTTTGTAGGACTTTTAGAACAAAAAGGGAAGCAAAGTTTTCATGAAAGCACAAAGACTTTTTTCACTTCCCCAGGACAGGAAAATAGAAATGAAAGCACAAAGTCTTCAACACTTCTACTGTCCTGTCAACCTTTTCAAAATGATAACAATGTACAACACATAGCAGCTCAAAGTCTGTCTATATCATGCACTCCACCTTACATGCACAAGTCTGAAAAATAAAAGCAGCACAAAGTCTACAAGTTATCTCCTTACTTGAGCTTTCTACACTAGCTTCAAACATGATAAGCAACTCAAAGTCTGCAAGACCAAGTCTGAAAACCAAACATATAACTCTAAATACAATTAGCAGCTCAAAGTCCGCAAGATTGAATTTAAATCCCTCTTGAACAATAGAACAAAAATCACAATCAATTCCAGAAAATGTTGTCACATAATAACTTGAATTGGCACAAAGTCTCAACACAATTTGCCTCTTTTATTGAAAGTAATTTGATTTTCATCTAAGCTCAAAGTCTTAGAATGCACATACAAACTGGCAGAATTTTGTTGCATTGCAATAGATAAAAATTACAAAGGGCACCCTCGTGTATATATAGGGAAGGGGTTGAGACCAAACTGTGGGAGAAGTCTAAGCAATTGAGACTTTTTCCACAACTAACTAACAAACTATGACTTATTCAAATTACAGTTCTATTGACTTTCGACTTGTAATTTGTTTACATGTAATTACAGGTTACAAGAATGCAAGTGATATGATCTCCTGCAATTACAATTTCTGACATTACATGTAATTTGTCAAAATGAAATGACAAATGCATAATTGAAACTAAGTGTCCAGAGACACGACTCTATCTACATCATCCTCTTTTTGATCTTCATGCTATTATAAGACACTCTATGATTGAAGTACTCGGGTTTGGGAATGGCATCTTGAATTGGAACAAGAACTTGCATCCTTGATAGTCTTTGTGTCTTTGGCCAACGAACTTCAACCTTATCACATGCTTGGGGTAGTACCATTTCTTCAGGAGGGAAATTCTTCTCTTCGTTGTGTTCTTTCTCCATGCTTGATTCACTTTGTTCACTGGATGACTTCATGAGAATTATTGACCCTTGGGCTGCCCCATGAATTACTGTTGTATCTCTTCTTCCTTTGTTCACTGATGAAGAACCCATATCACCTTATTCAAAATGAAATTGTTATAAAACAATGCCCATGCCTTGATTTGTTGGTTTGATAGATTGTGTCTAAGCAAGACTGACAAGGGAAGGGATAAATTGATGCAAAAATGGGCTCACAAGTGAAATTCGGGTTTTGAGGACTGCATTACATGTTTGGAAAAACAAGATCATTAACTTGCAATTTTGGAGAACAAACATGCAATTCATATGTGTAATGGGAAAATACAAGTTTGCACTTGTAATTGGATCCTAGAGACTCATTTGTAAGTATTTTTTGAGTGTATTTTGGAGCAATTTCAGGTTTTGGAGGACTGATTACATGTGATAACAACATGTATTTGGAAGGCAACTTGGAAAAAATGTCATGATATGATGTAACTAGGTTCACATAACTCGATTTTAGGCCATTTAAGTCAGTTTTGGGTTTTGAGTGTTAACTACAGATGACAAGAGTGCAATCGGTTTTTATGTTACATGTTACACATCTTCAACAAGACAAATCGGGTTTTAAGAGAGGCATTACATGTCATTTCAAAACAAAACGGGTTTCAAGAAGATGAGTCGGGCTTTTGACTACATACGGGACATAACAAGAAGAAGGTTGTAATCGGGTTTTTGGTAACATGTTACACATCTTCAACAAGGCAAATCGGGTTTTAATAGAGGCATTACATGTCTTTTAAAAACAAATTGGACTTTTTTTGAGTCATTACATACCTTTTCAAACATGTTATAAAGTGTTGGCTTAAAAATATGTAATGATACAATAAAAACCTGATTTTAACTTAAAGGCTCTATTTCGGGTTTTTTGAAACATTTTGCACATTACATGATAATAACAAGGGATGTGTAACAGGACCTCTAAAACTCGCTTTTGAACCAAAACATAAGGAAAAAGACTCCAATACTTATACTTGCAATTGGGGCTGGGAGACCTGATTACAAGTAAAGATACAATTGCGTGCATTTACTTGTAATGTCATCCAAAAGTTCCTACTACTTGTAGTGAGGTCAGAAAGTTCCTACTTGTAGTGATTGACCTGAAACCCGAAATTGCACAGAAAGCTAGAAAAATGAAGGCAAAAATGAACTGAAACTTGGACAATAATGACAAAAACACCCATGCATGATTTGACATTAACAAATATGAGTTTTGCACCTCGTAAAACGTGCCTTTGAGAAGAAAAACAACACATTTTGAGTAAAAATTCATAGGGGTTGTCATTTTTTCTGAACATCCAAAAATGTGGACAGCATATATCAATTTGGGTGATTTTTGGTTTCTACATTATATCAATTTTTTAATTTTTTCTTTTTTAAGCATTTGCGGATTGTAGTTTGATTGTTTATGTTATTATAATTATATATTGTTATTGAGTATTTTGTGGTTATTCCAATATTGTAGAAAGTGAATTTAAAAAAAAAAATTGTTAAAATGCCGGAGGGTCAGTACATCGTTATCATAGAATGATATTGCTACCCTGCAGGGTTTAGAGTTGGTAGATTTTAATACCGCCCAATGGTAGAGAAGTAAGATTTTAGTAGAAGGAATGAGAAAATTTCAAGATTAGGGCGAGGAATTAAAGAAATAGAAATGGGCGATAAATGTAAGAAGTTTCCAATAGATGAGGAAAAAACTAATATTTAGTATGATTCCATCATCAATATGATTCAGGGACAACAATAGATGAGAAATGTTATGGATTAGTTGTTACAAACAATGCATGATTTAAATATCCTAAAACCTTCCCAGACCTCTTCTGCTGTGACAAATAACAAAACAATTTTTGGTTCTACATCTAGGTCTTTGTAGCCAAAGTTTTTATAAAGACAACAACAAAACTAGGAGGGAGTCAACTTTGAAGTTTACTTTGATGAATATAATCCATGGACCAACATTTCATCCAGAAATGTTTCTCACTAATTTCTACAATCAAAAAATGAAAAATGGACAAAAGAATGATACGAGGCAAAATTGTAATGTCCCCCCCTTAGCCAGTCCTGCTTACAAGGTTAGTCTATTAATGGTCCTCATAGACTAACAGGTTGGATAGAGGACTCAAGCTGGTTGGTCTTTTTTTGTTTTGCCAAAGCATTAAAATAATCACTCCAGTTGAGCTACATTGAATTTCATAATCTCTCCTTGGACCATCTAAAACATATTTATAATATAAAGTTTCACTTTTCCAAAGTTCATATTCCTAGAGAGTAAAAGGGGAAGAGAGTGATAAAAGAATGACTTAAGTGGAAAAAGAACATAACATAAGGTGAGCGCTCCCAAAAGGGGAGTACTATTATATGGAAAAAGGCGATCATTAATTTATTCATTTGGAATGTTAGGGTTTTAGTCCTAATTAGGGCGTAGCTTAGGAGAATCAAAAAGAGTCAAGCTTTGGGAAGAAGAGGTTATGTTGACAATATTTCTCTTTCTCGCCTCCCTTGAGGAGCTTGTGGTTTTGAGGCCCTTGGAGACGTAGTCCTCCATTGCTGCTGCAAATCTATAGATGTGAGAGACCAGCCAAGGGTGTGAAGAGAGACTCTACATCAGGGGTTTCCATTGAGTTTATGGAATCAGCTTTTGAGACCTCCTCCTTGCTTGTGTGAGTAGCCATACTATCTTTGGAGGAATTAGCAATATGTTTTGAAGCCATCTTTGCACAAGGGTCATATCAGCATATTAAAACAGATTGTGAGAAGACGAGGCAGCGATTTTGAAGGACTTTGGAGCAGCTAAAGAAATGGTGTTGGTGGCTGAGTGAGGTGGCTGCTTGCTTGGCTAGTTGACTCCCCTCGACAACACTTTGGAAGTTCATTTCAGACACAAACTTCATTCTAATCAGTCCCTTATTGTTAGACAATCAATTTCCTACACAACAAACAAGTCTGGTGAAGGTTGCAACAGTTAAAAGGGGTCTGAAAACCATCGAATCAGATTTATATCAGACCGTATTGACTGAAGATTTTGGAGTTCATAAAGTATCCCAACTCAAGGGATAACTACCGTCTATGAATTGCAAAACCATTGCCCCTAGTGGACTACCTTGTGACAGCAATCTGGAGTGGAAAGGATCATATTTTTTTATCTTTTTGAGCTAAGTTTCTGAGTAAGCACCTCTTTTCTGAGTGAGCTGCTTAGCTGTGTGTTTCATGAAAGAGTTCAATTTCTCCTCCTCAAACCAATGGGTATGTTAGTAGTGGGTTAAAGGACTTCACTTGTTTGTAATAGAACTATTGTCAGGAGATTGATGTATACGTTTTCAATAGAATATTGATAAAGTATTGAACTTAACTGTTATTTCAAATCAGTTTATAAACTACTTCTTGTTATTAGAATGTATTTGTTTCCTTTCTTTCAAAAACTTCAAACACAAGTCACTACATCTTCTGCAACTCCTGTCTAGCTCTGAAAGATCACATTCAAAGAAAGGCACATAGTATTATTAAATTAATTAAAGAATACGCAGGTGTTCTTCTCCTACTATTCAGAAATTTCAGTGTCCCAGAGAGGATGGGACATTACAGTGGTATCAAAGCGGTTTCCTGTCAGCTTGTGACAATACAAATTAGAATTAAGTGTGATCCAGCTTATGAGTGAAAGAGAGCAATGATATATCACTTGGGAGTTTAGGAGACCTTGGCAACCCCCATAGGTTCCAAAAGGGGAGACTATATTAGGTATTCTTGGAATTCTTCCTAGTTCTCCAAGTGATAATACAAATCCAATAGAAGCTATGGCAGAAAGGGATAAAGGACATGCTGGTTTACTTAGTCCTAATAGCAGAGCAAAGAAAAAATTTGACACCATGATGGATATGATGTCAAGATTATTAGCTAGGATGGATCAGAATAGACCACATAAAAGGGAACAACTAGTTAACCAAGGTGAAACCAGTGGAAATATAGTCCACCGGGATAGGCGTATTGATCAAAATGAAAGGTATAGTGCAAGGAAATCTTTAGGATCAGTTTTGAGACCCCTTCAACCCACCTTCACAAGAAGGGAAGACAATTCACCTCCACCTAAACAAGAGACACATGTCCGTAATCGAAGAAATCAAGCCCACATCATACATAGTACATGACTCTTTCTCCTGATATTGGGGACATGCTAACCTTGGAACAGTTTCTTAATGAAAAGAGGCAAAGATCCGGTGGAGTAGGGAGAACAGAGTATAGGCCTCCTTATGTGCAAAGAGATTTACAACAGGTTGTGGGAAAATTCACTTTGGCGCATTATGATGGTAGTGATAGATGTACTGCACGTGCTTGGGTGCAAAAAATCGACAACTACCTATCTTTGAGACCCATATCCGAGGAGGAAGCAATTAAATTTGCCACCCTACATTTGGATGGATTGGCACATGAGTGGTGGTACTATGGTTTAGTTACTCTTGGACATAATCTGATTGCTGTAATGTCCCCGATATAATTAAATAATAAATTTAATTACTTTATTGTAAGGCCCCAATCTTAATAATAAATCTTTCGGGCCCTTTTATTTAATTAGATTAGGCAAGTCTTAGTTGGGCGTGTCGGCCCGTTTGTAACCCTTCGGGAAGTTTCCCGGAGCCCATATATATGGCCGAGTTAGTCTTTGTCATAGGTATATATGAATTTTGTTATTTTCTCTTGCTTGTGCGGATTCCAGTTGGAGTTCAGCTTGTTTGTCATTTCAGAGGTGAGAGATCCTCCCTACTTGGCATCTGCACTTTCGGTGGGACTCCTCCTCACCCTATTCTGCTTTTGTTCGGAGTTTGTGTAATCAATATCAATATCATTTCCTGTGCATGTGCAAATATTCATCATCTACACCGAAGTCTCTTGTGCCTGGAATAATAATAATAATTCATTCCACCGATTAAGTGTCTGAAGGGTTCGAAGGCGGAACTCGGCAAGCATTCACCTACCGTATGACCCTTACCGTACAAACATCCACTGAACAGCCTTGCTCCACCGAACGACCTTGCTCCACCGTACGACCTCTCCACCAGCACCACCGTATGCCCACCACCAACTGTACAGTCAAGCCCAACACCACCGTACGCCCAACGCCATCGGATGACCAACACCACCATACGCCCACCACCAGCTGTACAAGATCGTAGATACCGTACGGCTTGACACAGCCTCACAGTATGGATGGCACAAATACCACCGTACGCCTTCTTAGTGGTCTTCGTAGCTTGCCGGAGGGGTTTCTGTGAGCTGATCGCCTCGGGTACATTACAGTGGTATCAGAGCTGGTAATTCTGCCAGCCTGTCAGGAGAATCATGACATCGAATGAAGGATTGATAGATGCATTGAAGGAGTTAAGAAGTCAGCAAGAGCTTTCCCAGATCCTCACTAGAAGGCTTGCCATATGTTCTCTATCCCAGATTTCGACGGATTGGAAGGAACATATGTTGGTTGAGTACTCCAAGAATACATTCGCATGCAAGCTAATGGATGGTTAAGTGCAGGATGATAGATACAAGGTGGTTGACGACATCATTTACTATAAGGACAAAATCTATTTGGTGCTCGAGTCCAAGATGAAGGAAAGAATTCTAAAAGAAATGCACGACTCTCCCTTGGCCAGCCACCTAGAATATCTAAAGGTCTACAGACAAATCCAAGATAAATTTTCTTGGAAGGGCCTTAAGAATGACGTTCTGCAGTACATGCGTGAATGCTCCACCTGCCAGCAGAACAAATCCGAGCACACCTTACCTGCTGGACTGTTTCAGCCGTTGCCAATCCTCAACCAGAAGTGGGATAGCATCTCGATGGATCTCATTACCGGGTTTCCCATAGTGCAGGGAAAGGATTGCATCTTCATCGTGGTAGATCGTTTGACCAAATATGCCCTTTTCTTTGCCATCTCCACCAGATGCCAGGTAGTTCAAGTGGTCGAGTTGTTCTTCCATAAGGAAGAGCTTCATCTACATAAGAAGAACCTATTGCAGATGAGTTTTGAGATTCCAGACCATCATTGGGAAAGGGTTGATTGGCAAGATGACATGATAGCTTGGGATCCAGGCATCGATGTGTTTGATGATTGGCTTTAGAGGGATCTTGGCGACTCCGGGCATGGCAACAATTATATCAGAGTGGAGCAGCTGAAGCTGGAGGGAGATTTACTCTGCTCGCTTACTTCCATGTGCGTGCACGTGGTCATGTTGCGGCATGGAATTTCAGATACGATTATCGGTGTTCGCGCTTGGTATGGGACCCTGGATCTCTGCAGTGGGCAATCCGTTTGATGATGGATTGCTTGAGGGCAAGCAATTTCTGGGTGGCGAGGATCTGTAATGTCCCCGATATAATTAAATAATAAATTTAATTACTTTATTGTAAGGCCCCAAACTTAATAATAAATCTTTCGGGCTCTTTTATTTAATTAGACTAGGTAAGTCTTAGTTGGACGTGTCGGCCTGTTTGTAACCCTTCGGGAAGTTTCTCGGAGCCCATATTTATGGCCGAGTTAGTCTTTGTCATAGGTATGTATGAATTTTGGTATTTTCTCTTGCTTGTGCGAATTCTAGTTGAAGTTTAGCTTGTCTGTCATTTCGGAGGCGAGAGATCCTCCCTACTTGGCATCTGTAGTTTTGGTGGGACTCCTCCTCACCCTATTCTGCTTCTGTTCCGAGTTTGTGTAATCTATTGTGCAATCATTATCAATATCATTTCCTGTGCATGTGCAAATGTTCATCATCTACACCGAAGTCTCTTGTGCCTGGAATAATAATAATAATTTATTCCACTGATTAAGTGTCTGAAGGGTTCGAAGGTGGAACTTGGCAAGCATTCACCTACCGTACGACCCTTACCGTACAAACTACCACAAAACGACCTTGCTCCACCATACGGCCCTGCATTGTACCATCGTACGGCCTCTGCACCAACACCACCGTACGCCCACCACCAACCGTACAGTCAGGCCCAACACCACCGTACGCCCAACGCCATCGGACAGCCAGCACCACCTTATACCCACCACCAATCGTACAAGATCGTACATACCGTATGGCCTGGCATAGACTCACCGTACAACTGGCACAAATACCACCGTACGCCTTCTTAGTGGTCTTTGCAGCTTGCCGGAGGGAATTCTGTGAGCTGATCGCCTCGGGTACATTACAATTACTACCTATGATGAGTTTACTAACAAACTCATTTAGCATTTTGACAAAAAGGATCCAAAATTATACTTCCGCTAGCTTGCACAACTAAGACAATATGGCACCTTGGAAGACTACATATCTAAGTCCCAAAGGTTATCTGTTATGGTTCCAAGTATCTCTGAAAGAAGATTGGTGATTTTATTTGATGAAGGGCTTACTGAGCCTTTACAAGGATGGATTAAGGTATTTGATCCACCCACTCTTCAAGAAGCCATGAGGAAAGCAAGAAGCATGGAACTTGCAGTCTCAAAAAACAAGCTCCCTCCCAAGTCTTTTCCCCATAAGAAAGACAAGAAATATTTTCAGAAAAATATAGATCAACAAAGGAGAAATACCTCTAGACTTGATGATGAGACCCTTAATGATTTTAGAAGGAAGAGATTGTGCTTCAAATGCAAAGGCCCATGGGATCTGTTGTGTGTATTGCACCACATCCCTGTCCTTTTGACAGGGGAGCCCGAATATTTGCTTTGCCTGATTGAAAGAAGAAAGAGAGAGAAAGGTCTAAGTTTTTTATCTGAATCCTTGCGTCTTCTTTGGCCGAAAATGAAGAACACAAATGGACATTGAGAGGGGGGAGTGTATTAGTGTATTTTAAATTTTTTAACTATGCGTGCAAATACTAAAACTGCAAATTAATTAAGAACATACACACACAAATTAAACCACAACACTAGATTTATGAGGAAAACCCAATGTAGGAAAAACCTTGGTGAGAATAGCTGCTGGAGTCTATAGCTCCAATCCAGCCTCACAGTAAATAACTGTTTACAATGTTTAGGGCATCAACCCAAGGAGCACCAACCCTTGAATTTTAGGGTACCAACCCAAGGAGCACCAACCTCTGATTTTATGAGCACCTTCTCAAAGGAGCACCTACCCTTGCTCTGAGCACCCACTCAGAGATTTACAATGTTTATCAAAATTTACAATGCTGTGATAAAACCTTGTTACAAATGAGTTTTGTAACACTTACAAATTTCTCATATCTTGAGAATGAATTTCTTTGCCTGCTGAAGTTCTTCTTTTGCTTCTTCTTCTTCCTCTATCTGGTTGTCTTCTTTTTGCTACAGCTTCACCTTGCAGTAAACTCTCTTCTTGCTTTGTTCCTTTTTTTTCTCTCCACTTTTGTAGATTTTTCTATCTTCTCTCGGCAGCAACACCACACTCTTCGACACACAACACAGTCGACTAGTCGAGATATCTTTATTATCACACTATCGCTGTCTTTCTGCTTCTGTAGCTTCTTTTTCTTCTCTTGGCAGCAACTCGCTTTTCTTCACCCTCACAATAGACTCAATATTTTTTTTATTTTTTTATTTTCACCTCTACCTCTATCTCAACAGCCCAACTACTTCTGTCAAATCATATTTGCTGCCCTGCACAATCAGCTATGCATCGAAGAATGTTATTCCACCAAATTGTTTTGTTTCTGAAAGATCTGGTTTGTAGTTGATTAGATTCTCTGTACATTCTTTTCCATCAAATAGCCATCATTCATAAATGCATCCTCTTGGCATCCTTCTGGATTCAGATTATTCTCTGTACTTAGATTACTAACTGTTGGTGTAGTTATTTATTCTTGTAGGATATAATTACACTTTACTTAAGTTGACTTAGGATATGCATTTCATCGTAGTTTGGATATGAAACACTTAGGGAAGTGTGCACATAGGGATGATGCTTGTAGGAGAAATTCCATCTTTTATGGTCTTATCTTGCTGTTACATTCCACATTCGGTGGGTGACCCACCTCTTGTGGAATATTATATTATTTCTCCTACCTACCCCTACTTTTTCTTACCTACCCTTGTTTCTCATTGGGCCACATGTCATGAATGTGTGCTCACATATCCATTTGGTCTTGTCTTATAAGCAAGCCCATATTCATTGTATTGGTTAATCCAGTTGATCACTTTTGCATATTGATGAGAATGCAGTTTGTTCTTGTCAAACTATTGTCTCTATTCTGTGTGCTTTTCATTGGCCCTTGATCTTGGAAAAATATCACATGGTATCAGAGCCATTGAGGCTTCATTGATTGGTTTTGGGAGACATCTTGGAAGACTTCTAATTTTGGATTTGAGGTACTGTGCGTTTTGGAAGCATCTTAGAGCGTTTTCGAGCTCACCATTGCATTTGGGAGGCCGTTTCCATAAAAATCGAGTATAAACTCGTCCATATTTGGCGAAAGTTGAATTTTGGGTGTTAGAGGAATTTTTTACCCAATTCAGGTAGTACAGTACGGATTTTCAAAAAAAAAAAAAATTTAAAATTTAATTTCATCTATTTAAAAATTCGTAGATTTAAAAAAAAAAAAAAAATTGAAAAAGTTAAAAAGAAAAAATTACTGTATATTCGGGGGGGGGGGTTACCATGACCCCACCCCTTGTGATTCATACCCTGCACAGCCTGCAGGGATCGTGCTGCCAACGAAGTTCGTTTTTTCTGTCGGCCTCGTAGTCTCCACTGCCCTTGGTGCCTCTTGCTGACGTCACTTGCTAGCTCTGGCCACGCGACCTCCGGCACCAGCTCCGCCGACGGTAGCTTCCTCCCTGCTTCGCTGCCAGTGATCACCTTCCCGGAGGTCCCGCAGCCACTGCCGACCTTGCAACAACCTCCCGCCGGCCTCGAAGCAACCTCTCGTCGGCCTCGCAGCGAGCTCCGACCAGCTTCTCGGCGACCTCGTGCCTGCTTCTCGGCTCCGGTGCCTTCGCTGCCAACTCTTTCGACCTCCGGCGGGACCCACGTGGCAGGTGGCCACTGGCCCGTGGGCTAAACACCTCAGCACCCATGCCATCTAGACCGTACAGTACGACCTATACAGTAACCCTGCCATGTCAGTTGTTCGTACAGCTAGGGAGAAGGGAGCAACGACCATATTGATGGGCATACGGCCGTCAAATTTAACATAGTGAAGTGCTGACGTTAGCTTGCGTCAACATCTTTTTGAAAATTTTAGATCTCTCACCATTGAGCAGTTTGATTTTTTGGGTCAACTTTGAAGGCCCATATCTTGCTCATTTTTGCTCCTTTTTGGGTGCAATTTTTTTTGATTTGGGCTAATTTTTCATGCTCTCCGCAGTGGTGTTGTTATTTTCTGATTTTGGTGAACTAATTTTTCAGAATTTTCAGATTCTCTTAGCTGTACCTGTCCAATCCTCAATTTTGCAACTCCAAAGGCTTCGTTTGGGCTCATACGACCTCCTTTTCAGGTGCTGTTTTTTTTGAAAGTGCATATTTTTTTGTCTACTTTCATAATTTGTCATCAGTTTGCAAAGATTGTGAGTGGATGTTGTACTTTGAAAAATTAGTCTTTTTGGCTTACTTGGTACTTGTAATTTGCTTGGATCTTAGTTTAGATCTCTTGCATTATCAGTTTGAGTCTCCTTTGGGCTCTTTGAGGCAGTTGTAAAGTTGAAATCATCATTTGGAGGGGGGTTCTTTGATTGAGTGAATTTGGGGGGGTGTCTTGTGTGATTGTGCCTCTCTTTCCTTTTGCTCTTTCATTTTTGTTGCTATGAGTCCTCATAAATTTCCACCTTTCACTCCACATAAGTATGTATCTTGGAAAATAAAAGCATGCATCAAACTAATGGAAAAATGACTCACGCATTACATAGATGGAACAATAGCAGCACTAGCAGATCCTAAGGCTGATCCTAATGCTCAATTAGAATGGCTCACTAAAAATTGCATGGCTCTTGGAACTTTGCGTAAGTATGTATCAGATGACCTCATTTTTCACGTTTAGAAGTGTTCTACAATCAAAGAGGCTTGGGATATCTTTCAGAAATTGTATGGTCAAATTGATGAAATCAGAGGCTACAAGATTGACAATGAGCTCACCAACTTAGATCCCAAGATTTTTGATACAATCCAAGATTATGTCACCAAGTCAAATGAGCTAAGAGCAAAGCTTAAGGATTGTGGAATTGACAAAAAAGATGCTCAATTGATATTCAACTTGTTGGACAAGCTTTCACCTAAATATGCAGCATTTGTTTCTTTCTTCCAAACCCATCGCTTGACAGTGGGGAGTTCCTACACTATGCCTTCATTTGATGCTTTCACAGAAATGTTGATGTTGGAACAATCTAAGTTGTTGAACATGGGGATTCTCAAGTCTGCAAAGTCCAAGACTTTGGTGGCTAATCAAGGGAGTCAAGGCAAAGATTCCAATAAGAAGAAGAAGCAATCTAAGTCAAAGCCACAACAGGAAAAAGGACAATCATCCTCTCCATCACAAGGCGATTTTTCATCCTCTTCCAAGAAGGGGAATCCACATAAGAAGGAAAAACCAACTTGTGCTTATTGCAAGAAGTATGGTCATGATGAGCATCGATGCCACACCAAGCAAGTTGATGAGTTGACAAATCTTCTTAAGAAAAACAACATCAATTTGCCATCTGCCTACAACAAGAAGGAATCATCTCCTTCCACTTCCTCACAGCCTAAGGGAAAAGGGCAAGCATTTGTGGCTACAACAGGTTCTTCACAGCAGCAGTGGATACTTGACTCGGGTGCCTCTTATCACATGGGTTCTACAAAGGAGCAATTTTCTTCATTGGAGCCATCAAAGGTACCTCACATTTACATAGGTGATGATACACAAGTTGAGGTTGAAGGGAAAGGTTCGGTTGCCATGGATGATGGAACATTTGAGAATGTTCTTTATGTTCCTAACTTGTCTACCAATTTTCTCTTTATCTACCAAATCACTCACTATGGGAATGGGAAAAAGGTTGAGTTTACAGCTGATTCAGTTGTGGTAAAAGAACTAGATAATGATGCCTTGGTAGCAGTGGGACAAGTCAATGACAATTCAAGGCTTTATTCATTCTCCCACTTTGTACCAAGTTCTCCTTCTATGGCCTTGCTTACTCATTCAAATTCAGAAAGTAAGCTATGGCATGAGCGGCTTGGTCACCTCAACTACCGCTATCTTCAGCATCTTAGCATTAAAGACATGGTCACATGCCTACCTCAAATCAGTTTTTTAGAGGGTGTATGTTCAGGATGTTCCATGGTCAAGCATCCCGAGGAGAAGTTTGATAAGGGGAAAGCTTGAAGAGCTTTGAAAGTTCTTCAACTTGTTCACAGCGATGTAGTAGGTCCATTTCCATCACCTTCATTTAGTAGGGCCTGCTATGTCCTCACCTTCATTGATGACTACTCCCGCTTCACTTGGATCTATTTTCTTGTTCATAAGAGTGAAGTGTTTGACAGATTACTAGACTTCAAGGCTCATGTGGAGAAGCAATCAGGGAAAGTGGTCAAGATCCTTCGCATAGATAATGGAAGGGAATATGTGAACAAAAGACTTGAGGATTTTTGTACATTTGAGGGGATTGATCTTCAACATTCAGTTGCCTACACTCCACAATAGAATGTAATGGTAGAACGTAAGAATAGAACTCTCAAGGAAATGGCTAGTTGTATGATACATGCACGTTCTCTTGGTCCCGCCTTTTGGGCGGAGGCTATCAGTTGAGCTACACACATCCAAAATTGGGTTCCTCACAAAGCTTTGATGGGTATTACTCCTTTTGAGGCTTGGGTTGATGGGAAACCGATTGTGAGACATTTCAGAGTCTTTGGGTGTCCAGCATGGGCTCGCATTCCTCTGCAGAAACGAAAGGCATTGGAACCTCAGAGTAGGCCTTGTATTTTTGTTGGATATCCTGAGGGTGTTAAGGCATATCGATTGATGGATCCAGAGACACATGAGGTGTTTATTGAGAGGAGTGTTCATTTTGAGGAAAGCTCTCCTAGCTTAGCCTCACTTCCTCCTATACCTTCCTCCATTTTGGATAGTGATAAGAGTGATTCAGATGATGAGACTCCTTCAACTCCGACTCGCAGGGTTACACCTCTGCAGGGTCCACTAGCAGTTGAGGAGCCTCGTCCTCCACCTCCACCTAGACCTCGTTGGGCTCGACAGACACTTGAATCAGCGGGTTCTCTTGTTGCGGAGCCTTCAGATACACGGAGGAATCAATCACAGCATCAGGACCTTCCACATGCTTACATTGCTACCGCTTCCGATCCATAGACATTCCAAGAAGCATCAAGGGTTCCCGAGTGGGACCAAGCTATGGAGGAAGAGTATAGTTCCTTGATGAGGAACAACACTTGGGAGTTAGTCCCTCTCCCTAAGGGGAGAAAGATGGTTTGATGTAAGTGGATCTATCGAACCAAGTTTGCAGCGGATGGTAGTGTGGATAAGTATAAGGCTCGACTTGTTGCGAAAGGTTTCTCTCAAGTTCTAGGTGTTGACTATACTGAGACCTTTGCACCCATAGCCAAGATGAACTCCATTCGCTTGACACTTGCGATTGCTACAGCTCATGGTTGGGGTATTGTTGTGACGTTTTCACACATCGCCCCATTGCAAATGGGGACCCTTGCTTTTTTTCTTTTTAGGGTTTGTTTTCTAGGTCTTTTAGGGTTTTGTTAGTTAGCCTTTGCATTTTGAGTGCTGTCGGGAAGATCAATAGGATAGCAGGTTCTGTTGGAGTAAAGTCTTGATCCTGAAATTTGGCTAAGTCTGGAATGTCCTGATCTTGAATTTGACTAAGTCTGGAAACTGAAAAACCTCAAAAGAACTAGATTTTGCAATATAACTCCTGGAGGTCTGAAACCACTCTCAAACATCCTGAAAGTATATATGGAATATAACTTAAAGTATAAGAAAGAAGAAACATAGAAGGAAATGTCACTTATACTTAAATGTTATATTCCATTAAAATTGTCTTGATAGAGAGTTCGAAAAGTCAAATTTCGCTCCTGTCCTTCTCCAAGGGTCCAGAGCGAAAAGCGCTCCTGTCCCTCTCCAAGGGTCCAAGGCGAATCGCTCATGTCCCTCACCAAGGGTCCAGAGCGAAAAAGCTTAGTGGAGTCATTCCTGACCTTGTTTGGACAAATTGAGACATCAAAGGCATGATGGAGGACAAAATGAACGTGATAGAGCATCCAGACTTGATCAAAAACGATGAAATGATGAAGTTTTTGCCTAGAAGGTCAAATTCGCTCCTGTCCCTCACTGAAGGACCAGAGCGATTTTCTTTATATGCACAATTTTAGACCTTTTTTGGACATTAACTTTTATTCATAGCATGAAGTAAGATGATATCTTCCTTAGCCAAGACTTTTTTTGATGAAAATTGTAACGATTTGGCCTAGAGAGCAAAAATCGCTCCTATCCCTCACTGAAGGACTGGAGCTTGAAATCCAAAATTGCCTTGTCCTTGAAAGATTTGAACGATTTCGCGAATTGAGAAGATCAAAGGAGATACATTTTATCAGTTGAATATAACTTGAAAGCGCAATCATGAGGAAAATTGACCCTAGAAGCAAAATCGCTCCTGTCCCTCTGCCAGGGACCAGGGCGAATTTAAGTGATAGCTCCCGTCCCTCTCTTAGGGACCAGAGCGATTTTCCCTATAAGACAGGTTTTGGGCGAAGATCAAGTAAGTGTTAAGTTTGAGGCAAGCAAAGGAGGCGTAACGAGTCCGTTGAAGATAATTTGAAGATTGCAAAAACGCCAAGTGAAGCCCATATTGTCCTAGGCGCTCCTGTCCCTCTCCCAGGGACCAGAGCGATATGGTTAGTGTCCCTTATTTCTCCCATGCTTAGGCGCCAATATTTTCGAATTACATTAAAATGCCAAATTCGATAAAAATGTGAAAGATTTAATTAAATTGGTATTTAAAAATAGCGCATGGACATTCAATAATTAATTTAAAGCCTTTAAAAAATCGAAGTTTTTAATTACAAAGGCATTTAATTAATTATTATTAAATTAAATTTTAAAAAAGGGGGAGCGCTTGGGGTATTATTTTGCAAGGTCGGCCCCCTCTTTTATTAAATTTTATTTGTTTTTTGGGCCTATTTTCCAAGTCGGCCTAGGGGCAATTATCAAGATGAGCGCCTATATAAGAGGGGTGTGTTGAGCATGTTAATCCATCTTTCAATCATTTGTCCAAGTGCGATTTTGAAGGAGCAATAAAGGAGTGCAAAATCTGGCCTAAGGAGGAGCGAATTTAGTTGAAGACTAAAGATGGAGCGAATTTTCCTCAAAGCGTTGAAGGCTAGAAGTGGTGAAGTTGATAGAAGAAGCACATTTTGAAGACTTTGATCCACATTTTGCCTAGCAAACTTGCTTAATTTTGCATCTTTTCTTAGAGTTAATTCCCAAGTGGAGGTATGGCGAGATTCTCCTAGTCTCAATTTTGAATTTTGAATTTTCAATCTCAAGTGGCTTAGTAAATTTAGGAAATGATAATTCAAAGATTTATCATGAGGTTTCCTAATTTAAAACTTAAATCCTCTTTCTAGTCTATATTTCCACGTTGCAAAATATATTACTAATTTTGAAATGTTGTGTAGGTATCAAGATGGCGACTCCAAGCTCGAAGGATCTGCAAGTCGGAAGGTTCTCCTCAAGGAAAATCAAGCCAGATCAAGGACGGTCTCCTCAAGGAAAATCAAGCAAGGACAAGGGCGACCTCCTCCAGCCTAGCATCGACAAGGACGACCTTCTTTGGACTAACGTCATCAAGGACGACCTCTTCCAATCTAGCATTCCAAGGCGAGGTACATCATCATCCTGCAAGTCAAGGACACAAGAAGTCAGAGAAAAGGGTTTGTTGAAGAAGCAGATAATTTCAGAAGAATTAATTAAAGCTAGCTTCTCAACAACACCAAGTTGAATATTTACCAAGTTACAAGTGTCAGACGAGGTGGCATCCTAGTCATCACTTCTCCAGTCAGTGTGGTCCACCTCAGCATGTCCAGATTCAATGTACCTAACTCATGGAAGGTGGCACAAACTCCGATGTACCTACCCCAGCTATCCATTGGTTGAATTTTCTAGAGAGGACATGTGTCCTAGCAATACAATTTTATCATTGGTCAAGCATTAAATGTTATGTAATGGTTGTAACAAACCCTAATTAGGGTTTTCATTGTAAAATCTTGGCCATTGATCTCGAATTGATCTAAGCCATCGAATTGTATTGAGGGCACTATATAAACCCCGACTCTTCATTTTGTAAAGGCAGTTAGAGATAGTATGTAAATAGTTGAAGCAGTTAGAAGATAGAAAGTAGTTAGAAGGTGATTAGAATAGCAATTAGAGTAGAGTAGAGAGAGAAGGCAAAGATTGTTGCCAAGAGGTTGTTGTAAAAGACTTGTAACTTCATTGAAGAAATGGTGAAATTTATGGGTCAATTCGACAATTTGCATGGTCTTTATACTTCTCATATTTGATTTCATGTTATTAGATGAGTGGAAGAAATATGCTTGATTGATGGTGAAATTTGCATATCCATACTACTAGCAGTTTGTTGATTGCAGACTTGCCTTGTGTAGTCAACTGGAATCGTTCAGCTTAAGCTTAACTTCAATTGTCGCTTCTTCATTGATATGCATCAACCTGATGGTGTCTATGCCTGCAGTGATGATTTGAACATCATAAAGCTTCCCTTCGAAGATCGCACTAGCCTTGTGGAGATGGTCCTGCGATGTCAAAACAAGACCTAGTTAGAGTTTCATCAAAGATCAATCATTGCTCCTACATTCTTAGTATTAGGATTAGATCCTCTCTTCGCCCTTATCTTTTTTCCTTTTTTCAAATCTAAGCCAGTGAAAATCCTGTGTCCAGCAATATTCAAAGCAAATCAGAAGTTCGGGCATCAAATGTAAGTCCCCTTGTGATTCCAGCAAATCACATCATACCACAAAGAGCTTATCCACACGTAGAGACCCTACATACAAGAACCTTGAAGTCATCCTGATTGATCCTTTTTCGCGATATCTTCAGCAATCAGAGGCTTTACTCAAGAGAGGATAAGGTACCTTTAGGTATTTTATTCTGTGTTTGATAGTGTACAAAATACACGTCAACAGGTATCCATCAGATGGATGTAAAGAGTGCTTTTCTTCATGGGGATCTTGATGAGGAGATATATATGGAGCAGCCACAGGGTTTCATCCAGGATTCTTCATTGGTTTGCCGACTGAGGAAATCTCTCTATGGCCTTAAGCAGGCCCCTAGGGCTTGGTATGCCAAGATGGATTCCTTCCTTCTCTCAGCAGTGTTCACTAGGTGTCATTCCGATCCGAATGTCTACATTTTGCAACAGGATGACTCACATTTGATACTTGTGCTCTATGTTGATGATTTGATCATTACAGGGAGCACCTCATCCATCATTAGTAGTGTCAAATCTTCCTTGCATGACATATTAGCTATGACTGACTTGGGTCTTTTGCACTACTTTCTCGGGATAGAGATTTCACAGTCACCTTCTGGGATTACACTTTCGCAGCCCAAGTATGCTCTTGATGTACTTGCATGCTTTCATATGGCTGATTGTAAGCCTTCATCGACTCCCTTTCTTTCAGGAGTCAAGCTTGAGGCTAAGTGCTCTTCTCCACCAGTTGATGGGGTGAAAGGCAATTTGTATTTGTATTTAACCTTTTCTTTTGTGCCTTTCACCCCATCTCAAGCAAATATAAATTGTTTTCTTTTATTTACCCTTTTTTTTGGGTAAACATTTATATAAATACTCCATTTGATATGTAAAGGTGAAATTAAAATGAGGGTATGTTAGTTGAATAACTACCCAAAACTACCATATATTTTGAAATCTAGGAGTGATTTGGCATAGTGGACATTCCTTCATTTGACTGATTAAAGTCAAATTGCTTTCTTTTATTTACCCTTTTTTTTGGTTAAAAATTTATATAACAAGGACATGCTTGCATCTATTGGAAAATTGGTTAATTTTGGAATATTTTATGTTATACATCTTATTCATATCATGTTTGCTTTAACATTTGTTCAAGTGTCACCATCTCTCTGGCAAAATATTGTATCCAGAAAGTTGTAATCAGGAAAGTTACATAATGAAATATTTCCAGCTTGAATTGACAAATAAAGCATAACTGGGGATGCTAGTATGTGTGTATATTTTTTATATGATGCTCATTTAGTTGTTAGATGTGGTATCATTAAAAGTTAATAAGGTCAAAGTTTTTTCTAAGTAGGTTTTGTAAACAAAGATTAAGGAAATAATAATGAGATTTTCAATATAAGGACCTAATATCCAAATTATGAGTGTAATGTCCCCTACCAAAATTTACCTAATTTAGCCTTGAGACAACAATTCTAACTTAAAATGAGAATTGCAATAAATATAATTTTATCAAAACTGAAGATATTTAATTATTTAAAATTCTAAGACTAGTTTGATAAATAGAACTTATCTCGATAGCTTTCTCTGATTCGACAATGGGAGATATGTCATGACTGATAGAATCAATGATGACTACAGATCTGAAAGTGCTGCTCCCTATTTGGAAATGATTCCTCCCTTCTCAAAGTCTGCTTATTATCAATATTTTTTATACTCTACTTCAACTTCACTTGTTCATATCTTTTCATGCTTCTATCTCCTTCTCAAAATCTGCTTTACATCTTAAATCTAAATGATCTACACTTGTATGCCTTCTTGAATCTTGCACTTTTAATGAGTGTTACGCATATAACTTCTTCTATGGATGTTAATTACTACTTTCGTCCACATATATGATGTAATACCCATCATTCCCGATCTGTTTGGGTATTTCATTTATCTCTTTGCACGTTCACACAAATTACAGTTTTTCCATATTTTTCCTCTTCACCATGATTCGCAATCTCTATTTCTTGATCATACTCATTTCTTATTGATGTATCTTCTTGTGTATATATTTCTTCTTAAGAATGGTATCTTCTTATGTCACTTACTCTCCTTCGTTTTTCATACATCACAATCTTATTCCAAATATATACCTTGATGTCTCATCATGGACAGAGGTGACTTTAAAGAGAGGCATTCTTTCCTTTTGCGCTATCATTTAGTAAACCTTTTTCTGACATAATCGCAGATATGAAGCATTTTAGTTAAATTAGCTTCCTTTGATTGCTGTGCTTTTCAATAATTTGTTTTCCTTAAAGCATGATCATTGACTTGCTCTAAACAATAAAAACCATTTCCTCTTATCGTAGTTGTTGGCTAAGGTTACATTGTTAGAAAGGAAGTTTTGGCCTTTGGCATTGCCATGGCCGTTTGGGCTCTGCAGTGCGAGTTCATCAGCTTCTGTTCTTCAACGGTATTTTATCCATACAACATTCTGCAATTCAAAATATGTGGCCCGATATATGTTGGCTACATTTTATATAATTCATTCCTTCCTCCTTATTTGGTATGCTCACACAGAACCTCCCGGTCTGGACTGATAAAAAACCATAAAATGAATCTCCCCTCCCTGAGAGGATGGATTTGTCCCTCATTAAATATCTTACCAGATTGAAGAGTGGTATCGATTCAATGTCGAAAGACATGTCTCTTCATTATTCACCGGTTCATACTAATAATTATTAATAACCCTTAATCACTGCCACTCTAATTGCATCTTAATGGTCTTTAATTCTGATCACATCCTTAACAAGGGTAATTGTGGTTCTTTGTTAATTTCTCCATATAGAAATACTTACTTCACCATAATTTAGTATCTTACTTCAATGATTATGAATGACTATTATATTATTCACCTGGCTTGACACTATGTTCAATAGTTGACTACTTGTTGAATTAGTGGCGGCTCCAGGACAAAAATCTGAATGAAGACGTTTCCTTTATTTTTTAATCATCACTGTTTGCATTACAGATTACAGCATGGATTATAGTTTAATGTGATTTTTATATGAGCATTTCTTTGTGTATTACAAGGAATCTTATTGATTTGGTTGAATTGATGGGGACATCACAATGAGATTATCAAATTACTTTTATTTAATGAAATGGAATTATTTTTGTGCTTGGTAATCAATTCACTTCTTGGTATCTTCTTTTGTTGGTATAAATTTTCTTTTTCTATACGTAGAATAAAACGTTTGAAGTCATTTGATAAATATTAAGGGGTTTCCATCTTTAAACGTGGTTTATTGATTGTCTTCTTTTGGCATATACGTATTGGTTTTGCTTACTAAGATTGGTGGTATATGTGGAGGTACCAGTTAAGTACAAGTGTAATTGTCATATTGTTTTATTGTGTGTGCAAGTATCTTATGGGAGAATCAATAACACACCTGAACCCATGCTGATTCCAGGAAAATGGCCCTTGGAAAACCCCAAATAAATTCTCACCATCTAAGGTTGGTCTAGGTAGATTCAATCACAGGTCCTAAGTAGATGCAGGCTAATATCATACTTTCCACCTTAACATATCTCTTGAAAGCCCCAAACAAATTCTAGGCTCCACCTAAGTTGGGTCTAGGTGGATTCAATCTTCTGGCTTCTAGGAGACGCACCATAATTCCACACTTGACGTATGTAAATAGTAGGCATATGGCTCCATGTGTGTCACAATAGATATTTAAAGTGTTGTGATGCAAGACATAAAATGTCAGATAACTTGGAAGAGCTGCCTGTCCTAGATAATAAATAGTCCATTGACCTTGACTTGACATAAGAAATGGTTAAACTGTTTATGGCTTATTATTGATTGATTAAGAATTGATGGTGCAGGTAATGTAGTGGAATGCAGACATGTTCATACAACCTATATATACTAAGGATAATGTTGCTTAATAAATTGAGTCCACTAGGAGAGTTAAAGTTTCTTATCATTGAGACTCATGTAATATTTTGTATTTATGCTGAAGCATAAACGAAATATTTAACATATCTGATCCACATCTACTACTTTGGCTTTTTGTACAAAATGTCAAAGCTCATTTTCATCAAAGGAGAAAATCCACCATAATATTTTATTTATTTATTTTATTATTTGTGTTATTATACATTAATGTCTTGAGAACAATTTCTGGTTTGTTGTTGCCCATTTCCTTTTTTGAGAAATAGGATAGTTTTAGTGTGGCTAGAAGGAATTCAAAAATGATTTTTGGTGTTTTAGGCCTTGCTGAAAGCTGGATATACTCTTGACCAGCCTGCTTTTTATACTGTTTGTCAGGTATGGAATCTATTTTTGGGACTTTTCATTGATAAAAATGATAGCATAGTGCATCAGCATGTCAATTCAACATCAATCTATGGATAGATATGTGTTGTGGCTTTTTTTTAGAGTTTTACTTGAACATAAGCATTTATATATCTTTGTCTATTTGAATCTTAATTTTGATAGGGAATTTTGGTTAATTGTGGGATCCTGCATGCAATAAATAGCCAATGTCTTGATAGGACCTTTAAAAAATGAAGGGAATGGATGGGCAGCCTGTCTATACTCCAGCAAATTACAAAATGATATCAAATATCTGAAATCTACATATTTTTAAGAAGGGGTTATTCAGTGGTTCCATTAGATAATGGGCGAACCAAAAACTGTTAAGGAATTCATATAAGAAACAATTAAAATGTGCAATTTAATCGCAATGAACTTTACTAGGATCTGAGACATGTTGATGACAAGAGTGAAGTCAGGATAGAAGTGATCAATGTTTGAGCTGATTGCATGTAACTTAACAATCAGCATTCAATACATTATTCAAGATAAATAACAGGAACTCCAAACTGAATAAGCAATTTTACCACAGTAAAATAATATCAAAATTTGAAACGAATATCCTACAGTATTTCTTCTTATGCCTTTATTGTATGACAAACCTTTGTTGATCTTAGTTATGCAAACTCTGGTCAATAATTAATTAAAAAACTTAGCAACTTCAGGCCCTGAAAATGTGATGAAAATAACAACAATTGAAATCATCATATCATAAGTAATTACCTAACGAAGTCTTCAAACTCTAAACTATGATTCTTGGAAGCAACTAAACCCCCTTTAAACCATGTTAGCATTTTAATTTGCACCTTTCAGTGCAACAAAAAACAGAATAGATTTGAAGTGGAACCAGACATTGAATTACCAGAGGAAGCTCCCTATAAGATACAAAGTATTCTATTATGAACAATATGTACTTGCTATTTGCAATTTCTATAGTGGTTTTTTAGGGTGCTACATCTTCATGCTGAATAAAATTAACGATTTCTTTTTAGATTCTCATGGAGCAAAAGATTGAGATGCTCTTCAACTCAAGACAAATGATTTTGTATACAAGTCTATCTATTGCAATCTAACACAACTAAAGGATGCTTATGGTTCAATTAAATGTAGAGATTAAAAACCATAAGTGAAACAAAATTGGGTTGAAGACACACAAACGTCAAGCATGGAAGCATTACACACAAAGTTGCAATACTTTTTTTGATCATAACTGTAACACAAAATTTACAATAATTATCAAATTGTACTCAACACAAAACAATTGAACATTGAAACCTCTAACTCACTGAACAACAATTTGAACTTTTAGGCTTGAAAACACTATCCCCAATCTAAGTACAAATGACACTTATTTATATTGTTTACAAAGAATTGTATGAAAATAAATGAAGAAAATTAATTGAATGTTTAGTTTTAACTCGGTTGTGTGAATGCAAGCTTTATTACACATCTTTTCTCATCCACGTAAGTAAAATCTAGTCCATAAAATCTCTAATTATAATGATGGCTTCCATTGATATATAGGCATGCTGAACCCACCCTTCTACTTCCAAATTGGCCTACCCAACTTGAAACAACACCACCCTCACATTTTTAATATTCTAAGCACATAAAATAGATGCCTTATTCCAACCCATGCTCTCAAGCGATGGTTGGGCACCCGGAGTCATGTGTGGAACTAAAAGTGAGTCTAATGTGGATTTATTTTTACAAATACGAGGCTCAATGCTCACACTCGCACTAATACTACTTGTAGATGCAAGAAATGGGGCCAAGGATTTTAAGAAGCCTCTCCACCAATGGCTGCCATTTCTTCCATTTGCTTCCATTTTAATTATTTTTTCTCTTCAAATTCCTCTAATTGAGCTTGCACTTCACGTATAGCCTCAGGGGGTGCTAGTTTGCATGGTTTGGCATCATGGCATTCTATTTGTGCAATGTGATATTTCAACCGGTTAATACCTTCCCCATTATATATTGTTTTGCATTGAATACATGTTACTTCTCCTTTATTTGAACCGGGGATGCCATGTTTCCAAGCCTTATCCTTTCTAACTGGGGCTGCCTTTGGGGCACCACTTCTACTACCAGAAGGTTGAGACATTATGCTGCAATATATTATAAATGAAAAAAATCAGCATAATGTCTCTTATTCTAAATAAATTAAAACTTAAAAATAAATAATAGAAAGAAAAAACAAAACTAGGGTTTCAACTTTCATATTTTTTCCATCAATATGAAATAAAATAAAAACAGAACAAATGTACAAAAAAATGGAAATATGAAAGTAAGAAAAAAGAGTACCTCTTTAAATTTGCTAGAAACCTCTTTCAAATCCTTCGTTAACACCTTTAAATGCTTGGATGCAAGCTACAAACTTGCAAAAACAATCAACAATTGCAATCTCCTCTTCAATCTATCTGTTGGTCTGGTCTTCAGTGCCTCTAGTTTTTTGCTCAAAACCCTGTTTTTACCTACTCCTTGTGTTTGCAAACAAGAAAAATGACTTTTTAGGGTGAGTCAAAATATATTTACCTTTTGTTTCACTTAAAACAAAGACATTAAGTTTTTTTTTGCATTTTCTATGTTGTTTGGGTAGCAGAGTCCAAGGCTTGGGACTCAGCGAGTCTGCGTAGACCTAGCCAGACTTGGCCGAGTCCGAGTTCGGGGTCCTCTGGCCTTGGCAGAGGCGACCCGCCTTAGAACTCGCCGAGTCTTGGCAAGACTCTGCGAGTCTTGTAACTATGGATCTAAGTTCTGATATCATTATAATGTCTCCAATTGGGCAGCCCTAGGAAATAGATGAAATCTCAAGCAATATGCAAGCCAAAATGATAAACAAATACCAATGCCCAATTTTAGATGCCAAAATATGACTAAAATTAATGATGATCAACAAAATATGATGATTGCAAACCCTTGTCGACGAAATGTGTAATTAGGACACCATATCTCGTTTTGGTATTTATCATCCTTTTCAAGGTATTGTTAGGTTTGGAGTGTTTTTTCAAGGGTTTCTAGCAAAGTTTCAGTGCAAGGATTTAGTTTTTTTCATTTTTTCATTAGTAAAATCTCTAGTACCAGATTTAGCTCCTAGAGCCCAAGTGTTGGTCTGGGTTTGACCCCAGGTTTGAATTGGCTTTGGCAGATTCAAACAAAATTGCCTTTTATAATTCAGGTTGGAAATTTATTTGTCTTTCTTGCTTCCATTAGTGCCTCCATGTCGTGCTTGCCTCTATCGTCAACGAAGCTTTCCCTTCCAATGTAATTGCCTTTGTATCTTGTTAAACATAATTTATACATATATGTTAAACTATAGACATTTATGATAGTGGTTTACCACTTGTAATTTCGACATATCTATTTATAATTGCGGTTTTCGCTTATAATTTCGGTTTATAAGGTATGTGCTAAAATGTAATATTTTAAAATACTTAAAATTTACCTTAGTTTAAACTTATATTATGATATATCTATTCTTTATATTAATATATTAATTATATTTTAAATTAAATTTTTAAAAATATTTTATTATCAGTATTAAGTGCATTTTTCATTTATTATTTTATATTTATTTTATTATTTCAATATATTAACATTATTTTTCTACTCATTTTAAAATTTTAAACTTATATATTATTATATAAGTATCCGAATCTGTATTTGTATGCGTACCCATACCCAAATCGGCAGCTTAGAGTAAAACCCAAGGTTTTCAGCTATAATTGGTAAGTGATCAAAACCCAAGAAGAAAGAAAGAAAAACTTTTAACATCCACGAGGCTAAACATTAAATAGCCTATGGGATAGTTAGCCTTGCCATCTTCATCTTGTGCAATTCAATCCTTTTCTACACAAGATGATGATGAGCTCCCCCAATTTCTCAACAACCCCCTCACTATATCAAGAAACAACTATTGAGATATTATCATAATTGCTCGTGATGTCTTTGTAAGCATTACACTCCAAAATGAAGTGCCTTTCAGATTCGACTTCCTTGGAAGTACAAAAAATACACACCCTTTCTTCCCAAGTTTCTTTTGGCCTTTTCCACTGCCCACTTTCACATTGGAGTTGATGTGAGTTAGTTCTTAATTAAGGAATCAAATTTTTGGCTCTCCACGGAATACAAACCTTTATGTATGGTTTTTGAAAAAATCACATGGGGGATCGAAAGCCTCTTTGAAGTCAACAAAACAACAAAAGGCTTGCTTCCCTTTCTTCCAAACTTTTTCAATTAAGTGCCTCAAAGTGATGTCATGGTCAATCGTAGAGTGGTTAGGGCCGAAACCTGCTTGCCCTTTTGCACACTTATCTTAGTCTTTTGCCCATTTGTTAATTCTATTTTCTATCGTATTACCAAATAACTTTTCAAACAATGGGTTTATCATTTTGGTTCTATAGTTGGAAGGATTATTGATGTCACCACTCTGTAATGTCCCCTCCTTATTCCTCTCAGATATTTGGTGGAGGTTGACCTACTATTGGGGTCCTGTAGGTCAGCAGGGTGGTTTGGGATCCAACCTGGGGTTGACGGATCCAGTGTGGGAGCTTCGTAGGACTTCCAGTTGGTTTTTGGGAGTTATTTCTATGGTTAAAATTGAAATTCTAATGTTGGCCTTATGTGAATAGTGAATAGTAATTGAAAAACATAAGGATGAATAGTGAAAAGTGACCCCCCTACCTAGTAACTCAAGTTGTTTTTAAAACGGGGCCATTTTATCAATGAGAAAATAGATCCTCAATGGTGTAGGAGCACTTGGAGTCTAATCAATATGTCAATTAGGTGTTTTGAGTCTTAGGAGTTAGGGTTAGGTCCATTTTGATTCATTAAGGTCTGTTGAAACTTGAGACCATTTGTAATGTTATTTTATGTTTTTAGGTCTGTATGTCTAATTTGGAGTCATGATTTGCAAATTTGTAAAGTTGCTCAAAAAGTTGTCATTACAGTCATCGGGATAGTTAAACCTATGAAGTGTCATTGTTCAAAAGTTGTCATTTTGTTGTTATCGAGATAGTTTAATCGATAAGGTATCATTGTTGTCATCGGGATAGTTTATACTATTAAGATTGCAAAAATTTGTTCAACCGACTTTGCATGGCTATTCCAATAGACCTTCAAAAGTCTTGTTCGGTATAGGTAAACCGAAATAAGTGACATCGGTGTAGTTTGTTCTATCGAGATAACTTAAAATTGTTGCTCCGCCTTTATGAGTCATTCTGATGGGTGATCAAGAAGTCATGTTTGGAATTGTTATTCCGATATCGGTGTCCAACGTTGATTTAACAACTCGGCATTGCTATTCTGAAACCTTTTCAGATTTGGAAGTCAAACCGTCTTGCAGTCCAAAGGTCTGTTGTGACCGCGGGAAAATGCAAATTTGGTATAAACTGTATGAGCAACGGTTGGAAAAGGCAGAGAAAGTCAGATTCTGCAATGTAAATTTTGCAACTGATTTTCAAAATTTGAAATCATTGGCACTAAATTGGAAGCTTATTTTCTGTAATTCACTATGTTTTTGCAATTGACCCTTTTTTCTGTACTTATATGTTGTTCTATGAATTCAAATTGTTTGGGTGAGCACATGGGGGTATAGAGTAATGTAATATCTTCCATTTGCCGATGATTGAAATTCTGAATTGTTAAAAGGAGAAAGATTTTGCATATTTTTCACAGGATTTGACAGTTTCTCCCTGACTCGATTGTCATAACACCTTGAAACTTGATGTGAGGACCAAAGAGGGGCTAGAGGATAGAATTAGCATCAAAGAGAGCCATCAGTCCAATTAGGGTTCAATCGGGGTCGATCGAGGAAGAAAACATACATAGATGACAGGCCACTGACACCTATAGTTATAATCATGTGTTGCTAATTTGCTGAGCATATAAGTTTATGATTTATTGCAATTTGACTGTTTATTTTGTAGCAAAGAGTCTCTGGAAGGGTATTTTGTGTTTTGAGTTTTGTAAGTTTGAATGAAAAAGTCCCTGCGTTGCACCACTCAAGTTCAATTTTAAGTTTGTAAGGCCAAAAAGTGACCCCTCTCATGGATCGAACTTCTTGGAGACTTATAAAAAGTAACTTTCATAACATTTGCTCTCATTCTTACCTCTCCATTTTCTGATCAGCAGTTTTGGATTTCCAGGAACGCCAACTTCTGGAAGATTTGGGGGATTTGGACGAAAACACATCTCTCCGGTTATCAGTTTCCATTAGAATACAGTTTCAATGTGCATCTGGCAGCCTTCTTTGGGGTTAATGAGCAGATCTATCAGTTGGAGGGAAGATTTTCTACAATTGGTTGCAGGGCAGACCTTGTAGAGGTCATTATTATCTATTTCCAGCTGTATTTTAGTCAGCCGCTCCATTTTGGATTGAAGGATTTCAAACCCTAGAGTGTATTTAGGGCTTTAACATTATTTTGAGCTGATTTCCATATTTCTATTGGCTGGAAATTTACATCAAACCTATGGGCACATGTTAATGGTATGTCCATTGCTCTTTTAAGCAAAAGAAGGTTTCTTGATTATCTTCCTTATGTGTCAAACCCATCCAAATATACGCTGGTCAAAGACATATCAGCAGATAAACATTGACCATAACCTCAAATTTTGGATCAGACCTGGTAAAAATTGGATTGGGGATCTTTCACTCTTAAAAGGAGGTATCACTAGGCTAGTTATCGACTCTCTAGGGAACCCTTGCTTAATGATGTTTTTGAATATTTTCATAATGAGCGGTGAGAGAAATATCACCCCCACTTTAGATACTCTGCTTGAAGTTCAACTAAGTCCTTATCTTTTCCAACCCCCAACTTCTTAGTACCCATCTCCACTTCTTACACGGTGAAAATCTTTGTTGTGGTGTTGACCAAAGGAGGAGGGACAATCTCTAATTTTTGTTCATAAAGTTGTCTTGCATAATCAAACCATTGAGTATTTGTGATATTATTCTCAATTTGCTTCTTTCTAGCCTAGAGTTACTTCCAAAATAACATGGGGCTATTCTTTCCAAGGTAAATTAGTTCTTCACATCTTGTATTCATGAAATCAGCTTTTTTTTTTCTCAAAATCTGATTTAACAACTTGATATTCTTGATTGGCTCTTTCAACATTCTCATAGCAATTTTGCATTCCTCATCAAACAAAGCATTAACCATAAAACAATTTTTTGTTGATTTCTTATTTTTTGCTCTTTTGAACTCATCAAGTGCATCTTGAATTAAATTTGTTAACTCATGACTACAGAGGCCTCAAGAAGGGGTTTTCTTCTCTGTAAATTGTTGGCAATTTGGAGGAATTGATTGTGTGTTGCATTGATGTTTTGTCATTGATGGCAACAACATTTTTTTTTAGTTGTTTACTGGTTTCCGGTTGGTTCCGGTAGAGTGGTTGGTTTATGATATTGATCCGGTATGCTTTGGTTTGTGGAATTGGTTTGGATATGTCATTCATGCTATTCAAATGTGTATCACGATCAGTTGGTTCTTGATTTGATGACTCAGGAGCTATCATTTGTTCAAGCCAGCCTTTTGGTCACCGGTAAGGGTTTTACCGACAAAGCTTTGTTGAAGATCTTTTGATGCACATTGTTGACGTGTCTAAAGTCGCGGACCTACGACTTCATCCGGCCAACGCAGAATAGAAATGCTAAGAATCCTATCCTCTCTTGAGATAAGGAAATCCCTAATGCTGTGTTAATTTGATCAATGGGGATGACCTCAATGTTTCGGTTGTCAGGTCTTGACTGCAGGATACCTTAGTAGTTGATGTGTTTTGCTGGAAACACAAAGGGGACTTACGGTTAGACGGAATTGGTTTCGTACAGGTTCCCTAAAGTTTTACAATCCTATATCATCTGATTTGCTTCTAATTGATGTCATTTCAGCTCGACTACGGGGGTTTTTCTAATGGAAAAAGAAAAAAGGAGGGATAAGGATAAAGAGCAAATAAGAACAACTAACTAATTCAACTAAGACAACATATTTCAACACATAGACGGAAGTTTCATAATAACTAGAAATAAGTTTGCTAGCTAATTAGCACAATAAGGTAAAAACTAGTGCACTCATCTCAAGATTTTGAATTTTCAAGTTTATTATATATGAATAATAGACTCTTACACCTATTGATCCAAATCTAATAACCGAACATAGCACAAAGGGGGTTCAGACAAGCCATGCAAAGGAAACAATAATCAACTATTTCCTAATGGTATGAACCAAGATTTTCCATCAAATACATGCATAGATAACTGTTTGAAAGTAAATACAGTTGCAGAAATATGAAATAAGTGGAGAAGAGGACCATGCACTCACAGTAAAACAAACACAACTTTAACATCCACTAAATCCTGTATATATTTCGCCAGAGTTTTTGCAACAATCTTTTTTTTTCTTCCCTTACAAAGGAGGAACTAACTCCTCCATATAGAATTCCCAAAAATGGATGAATGGCCAAGATTTAAACTCAAACAAGGGGGCCAGATTCATCCTTTATCAAAACTGCCCATACCCATAAATGGGAGGCAAAATATCAGCAACAACAAAAGGCGAAACAATAACTACCAAAAAGGTAATCAATAACTACCCAAAAAGCTGCTCCAAAAAGTGCACATGCACGGAGCTCAAGATTTACAACTGTTTTGGTAGTTAGAAATGAACTTTATGGCTAATAAGTGCCTTTAAGATTTGAAAAGAAACTTGCTTTTTTAGGAAAACACTTTCTCCTTTCCTGTTGTGGACCCTTTTTCCAAAAATTCATCCTCGCTGTGCAAATATTCCTTCCAGATGTCCCGACCTATTGTAAGCTCTGCCCGAACATATTCCTGAAATCTTATGCATAGCTTGAACAACACCATGCTTTGGGACATAGGAGGATGGCGTATTTTATATTGCTTACCCTCTAAGTGGCAATCTACATGGTTTAACACATCCTTCAGTCGGACCGATGAGCCTCAAAACTTAATATGTCCAAATGCAACCCACTGGCAAATTCTAGGTCCTCCATGGAGTATGCGACCTTATCAATTCTCAATCTATCCTGCCAGTTTAATTGTACTTGATTATCGGACAAACTATTTTTCCAGCCTAGAACCATTGATCTGAGGATCTTTCCACCAAGATGCCTCATGTTTTTCAAAATTTCCTCGCATTCCTCCTACTCTTTATTAATGGTATCTTTTGTGTCATTCTTCATGTTGGCAGTCCAGGACCATTTTTTGAAAATGCTGATGTCATAGGGATCCTGGATAGCAGACAATGTGGGAATCTGCATGTGGGTCCAGAAAAGAGCCCTTATGAGGGGAAGAATTGTACCAACCATCTCATGGACCTTGAAACACTCCATCTTTACTTCAAACAAATTAACAAGAATGGTCTCTCGGTGGTGGGCCATTTCCTTTATGTCTTCAATGATCCGCTCTCCCTTTTCCTTAATGTCCCGAATCCATTCCCTGACGGCCTTGGCGGTATCACGTATTCCTTCAAACTTGGTTGTAGTCCTTTGTGCCAATGCCAATGGGGGAACATGGGATTTAGGGACATGTTGCAACGGTTTCAGCAGGTAATCAATGTATCCCTCAACTTGATGAACACGAACTTGGTATATGTCTCTCTCAGCAGTCATTTCGTTGAGTTGTCTAAGCATATTCTGCATGGAATCCGTGAACTCTTCCCTTTCTTGCTCTTTGGTGGCTCGCCCTATCCGGATGGTTGTAATGCTATAATTGGCCAATGTAATCTGATCGGTTGGCTTATCTCTAGGCGGGGTAGCAATATGAATGATGCGGTTCCTTTGCTCAGCTTTAGTTATCCTGGAGTAGGTCTTGGGCTTTTTCTTACCTTTGGATTTTATCTCTCCTATGCGAGAGGAGATATCCTCCAAGTTGATAGGTGGCTTGACAACTGCTTTCCGCTGTGCACGAGCAATTAACTAGTCTTGAGGGATGGTCTGTCCGGATGATATTGCCAATTCCCACTTTGTTCCTTGGAGGTTTCAGCCGGCTCACTACCTATCTGCAATTGATCGGTCATAGAAGGAACGGACACACTATCCAATCCCTTTTTTATGGCTGACTTTTCCCCTACCTCGTTGAACAACTGCTGGGTATCCCCTTGCGATGGTTGCTCTTCAATTTTGTCGGGCTCTTGGGTCTCATCCCCCTTTTGTTATCCCTCAACAGTGGTGTCATCTTTGCTAACGCTATTCAATTGTAATTCATGCCGACTTCCCTATGTGAGCTCATGCTTACCAACCTCTTGATTAGGTGGAATTTCTCCCTCAACTTATTTCTTAGGTTCATCGGAGCCAACAATCCTGATCTCTGCATCTGGCTCACCTTGTGCTGGAGGATTATTAGCCTCGAACGCATCAACATCACTCTGGGAAGGCAGACCAGGTATATAGTCAAGTTCAACTACATCATCCTCCGAACTGGGGTCTTTGGATGACGAACTGACTTCCGGCCTCCTAATAGGGATCTTTTCTCTTCTGGTTCTTTTTGATGTCCGAGTCCCTCTATTGGCTCTGGCTTTCTTCCTCTTCTTTCTGGGTTTCTCAACCTCCTCCTTTGGTGCGCTTGAGGTTCCCTCATCTTCCAAAGACTGGGAATCGAGATTGCCCATCATAATGTATGTAAATTGAATCCCTTCATGGGTTAGTTTCTTGATTTGCTGGAATAACCAGTGATCGGTATACCTCCCTGGAGCTTCCATAACTGCCTCAATATCAATAATTGGATCCTGAGACCAATCAATGGCTGGCAAAAGGTACTTAACTACCTAAAACTGTTGGACTTGCAAGCAATTGCCATAATCTGTTACCTGATCTCGGACCCTACGGTACTCATAAAGCCGCATTTGCTACACACTTAGCCTAGAATTCTCACGCCGTCGGACCTCATAGTCATCAGAACAGTTGCTCCAATAATCCTCAATTGATGCCTTCGCTCTGTAGTGCCTGCCATAGGCTCTCTTTGCCAAATTGTCATGGTTGAAACACTTCCTCGAGAAATGTTCCTGTAGGCCATAGGTTGCTAATTCAGCAAATGACTCATCAACTTGCACCGAATTTTCGAAATGCACATCGAGGTGACCCAAGATCATGGGGAAGGTGAATCTAGACTGTTTCTTATCTCTGAGTAAGCTATCTGCTAGGTGTGCCTGTCTTGCGACTTCCATAAGGACTATTTTGTCTGTCGAATAGTGTGGAAGTCGGAATGGCGCTCCCTTGAAGCCTGCTATCCTGAGGTACATGAACCTGGGGAATTGAATAAACCATGCGCCACACTTCTGTATCAAAATGGTAGCCTGCTTTGATAGCCTTATGTGCAATCCTCCTTGCATTAACTTGACTAGGCACATTGTAAAGGCGCCATTGACATGCTCATACTGACCAATTGCGTACGCTATGTTGTTCTTTCTCTTTGAGCTATGTCATAGTAATGCAGTTGAGGGTAGCATTCATACACCTTTACCTGATTTGGACCGTTCTCAATATCACCTTTCTTGATTAACCCTGTCAGTGTCTCGTGTCGGGCAAACATGTAAATCAGGTAGGAAGTCATTGCCAATTAGTTCTTTTCGTCAAGCTCGACCAGTTGTGTATGGATATTATCGCTGATGATTTGAGCCCAGTCAAATTTGGACTTCCCGGCAAACACCTGTTCAGTAAAGTAGAACATCCATTCTTCAAAGAAATTGGATTGAGGGAGTTCCATAACCCGGTTGAGTAAGGTGACCATTTCGCCATACTCATTATAAAAATCACTTCTGGGGGTCTTTTTTGATCCTAATGCTTGGGGGCCTTCTTTCCTTGTACCATTCTTCGTTAATCAATGTCTTGCATTTAGCAGGATTCATGTCGTAAGCAACCTGTGCCTCATCAATAGTTGTAGCAACAGGATTATCGGGAAATGGGATGTCAAATGCCTCCCCAATGGCCTCAAGTGTGAAATCAGCTAGCACCATATTTTCTAGGAACACTAATCTGGTCTCTGGCCTATAATGTCTGGCAGCCTCAACCACTGGTTCATAATTTTGCACGGACTTAGGAAACCTATTGCCTGAGCAATACCACTCTCCATCATTCTCCTGGGCTTACCATAGGCGTTCGGAGAGTATACCCTATTCCTGAAATCCTGAATGTCTATGTAGCCCAAATCAGTATCACCTACGTTCTCCCATATGGTCTGGACTTTTGACTCCCTAACTCCTCCCTTTTGTTATTGGTACTTCATTTTCTCGCCTCTGTGGGGAATGTCAGATTTGGAGACTCGAGATGTTCCGGTTGCACGAGGTGTCTTTGAGGATTCTACCGCCAATTTAGGCATTTATCCTGCACAATCGGACACGGATTACGAGACGAGATGAAGTAAGCGAATGGGTTAGTCAAAACAGAGGATGATGTTAGCATATTGTAAAACCAATGATCAAATCGAATTCGAAAAAGCTTGACATTTTAATAAAAGAGCTTGATTAACTGGAAGTGAAACACTTATTTGAAACAAGAAATTAAAATGGCTCTGCCTTTGCGCTATGCTTGATACTTGAAAATTAAAATTACGATCTACAAAAAATTCACCATCTAATCAATTCTCCGATACACTGTTTAAGCATAGTGACCAGTTTTGGATTCATTTAATGACTTTAAAGGAGACAAGACGAACTTACCTGGCGAATAAGGTGGTTACCCCGCGATTTCTCCAAACTTCAGGTTAGAAAAGCTTTGTGCGATTTCGGCCCGCAAGGCCCTTTTGTAAACTTTGAAAATGGCTTCCTCCTACTAGCATCTCGCGATTTTTTCGACTGCGGAGGGTTGCGAAAGACTTTTGCAAGAATTGAAGGGTTTAATGAAAACGCCCTACTTTCCGCGAACTTCATGCCAAAGGAAGACTCTGCAAACTTAGAGACTTAACGCCTTACTTTCTCTCCCTTTTTGCTTGTTTCGGCCTTAAAAGGCGTTTTTGCAAGAATATGAAAACGCCCTATTATGCAACTTTCAGGCTGAGGAAGGCTTTTGCAAGAATATTATTAATCGCTTTCCACCTCTTCTCACAATTTCGGGCTGAGAGGTTCATTTATAAAATGTTTTGAAGTTTAAAGAGTGACGCCTTTCACCTTGTCTCGCAAGTTCGGCCCAAGAGGAGGTTTCGCCAAATTTCGCGTTTTACTTGCTTTGCACAATTTCGGGCTAGGAAGTCTATATGCAAACTTAGAGACTTAATGCCTATTTCTTTTAGCTCGCGTTTTTACTGTGTTCGGCGATTTTCGGGGTACCATGACCTTTTGAAAAGGTTTTGAAGTTTAACTGTTATAACGTTGCCTTTTCACCATAACTCGCGATTTCCACTTCCTTGCGTTTTTTGGCCAAGAGGGACCTTTTGAAAAGTTACGCCTTTTAACCATAACTCGCGATTTCCACTTCGTTGCGTTTTTTGGCCAAGAGGGGCCTTTTGAAAAGTTACGCCTTTTCACCTGTCATTTTTGGGCTGAAAGTCTATTTTGAAAAGTGTTTAGATATAACATTTTACTTC
This sequence comes from Cryptomeria japonica, assembly GCF_030272615.1. Taxonomy (NCBI): domain Eukaryota; kingdom Viridiplantae; phylum Streptophyta; class Pinopsida; order Cupressales; family Cupressaceae; genus Cryptomeria; species Cryptomeria japonica. Next base: position 354,621,714 of record NC_081407.1, on the reverse strand, counting down.
ATTTGTGACTTTTGCGATTTCCTTTTGTCCATTTTCGGGTTGAAAGTCACTTTTGAAAAGTTTTTGAATTAGACGCCTTACATCTTCTCCATTTTCGGCTTGGAAAGCACTTTTGCAAGCTTTTTAAACTTTAACGTTCTCTCCCTATTAGGCTATTTTCGGGGTAAATAGGGAGTTTGAAAACTTAAAAAAAAGTGAAATGCCCTTTATGTTTGCAATTTCGGGTTAGAAGACCCTTTTGAAAAGCTTTGAAGTTCGACGCCTTCATTTTAATTTCAGGCTAAATGGAATTTTTGCAAAGTCATGGACAACTGACACTCCTGCTTATTGAGCCGATTTTCAGGCTCATGCTAAAACCTAGTCTCCCTTGGATTGATTTTGAACATTTCAGATTGCGAGACTCTCTGCAAAATGACCCCTGGGCCATGCGACTTAAAACTAACAGACGCCCCATCTCCTAATGGTTACATAGCTTATTGCTTCACTACCCGCTGACACTCAAAATGGCGGATAAAAATCAAAATCCTACACCGGGCAAGACAAAGAATGGAAAAGAAACGAGGGGGACCTTTTCGGCGACAGGGAGTGTGTGCAACGCACAACAAACGGTGACTCTATTGGAGAAATGCTTCTAGTCATTTCAGGGACGTTAGTTCGGACAGAACCCAGAATCTCTTGTTAACCACCACAATTTAGACGAGAAGATAGAGGTCTTTCAAAACCAAATAATGTTGCGGGTCAAATCGAATCACGCGCTTTATCGGATTAGCTTGTGTGTGCAAATGAATTTCATTCCAGCTTAGAAAGAGTTGAAGCATCAACGTTTCACTATGTCAAGTCATCCAGTGGGCTGATACTTCAAAAGCAACCTGGATAGAGCCCCGCTGCCAGCAAGCATTCATAGCCCCGATAGAGTTATCGCCTGTTAGCTCACAGAGATTGCTCTGTTTCTGATAAAAGAAATTTTCATTTTCTTTATTGGTTCAATACCGTCAGAGATGCCTGCATTCCTTGTGCCAAATTCCTGCTTGATACTAAATTGCATTCCAAGTTTTTACTCTTGATCTTCTTCTTTTTCTTCTTTTCTTTTTTTTGGGCATTGTAGGCAATGAAGCCTACGCAGGATTGAGCATAACAGTGATCGCTGAAGCAAAGCTTCGGATCTTATCATTGACGTAATGTCCCTTTGATGAACAAGTAATTGTATGCGATTGTTAAAAATGTATTGTGCAGTAATCACGATGTCGGGGATAGGTTTTGACAAAAAACAAGATTTTGCGATGAAAGGCTGTCTAAATCAATCCGACCGCTCTATGGGGTGCTCCGACCATTAAGTGTCCTACACAAGCTAAGATCTTTAGAAGCGAAAGGTTGTCAAATTCTGACGTTGTACACCAATGTCGCACAGAGAACACAAACTTCCTTTCAAAATTGACAGGGGGCTCAAACCAAAACAAGAAACAAACTAAACTAAAACGGGGAAGTGGAAAGACTACTCTAATATATACATAGGAAAGGTTTCAAAAGAAACCTAAGGCTGGAAGTAATGCTTAAGGAATTGACCGTTTACAGGCAAGGGAACGTCCTCACCTGTTAGAGTCCTCAATCGGAATGCATTCTCTCCCAAGAGTTCAGAAACTTTGAAAGGACCGAGCCATAGATTGTCAAATTTGTCATGCTCTCCTTCCCACTCATGCGCTTTGTCCCAACGGAGAACGAGGTCAGAAATATGGAAGGCTTTTACCTTTGCCCTCCTGTCAAACCAACGCTTGACCACCTCCTGGTGCTTCGCAAAGTTATCAATGGCGTTGTCTCTTTTTTCTTCCAAATACAGCAGTTGGGGCAACCTGGCCTGTATTGTGTAATCAATCCCCAAATACTCTTGCATGAACTACAGGGTTGGAATTCTCAATTGTATAGGAAAAATAGGATCAAGCCCATATACCAAATGGGATGGTGAAGTTCCAATCGCTGACTTACATCTAGTGTAGTCCGCCCAAAGGGCGAATCGAAGTTGGGTATGCCAATCTTTAGGGTTTTTGTCAAGAAGTTTTTTGATCACTTGCAATAGGTTCTTGTTGGTGGACTCAACTAGACCGTTGCCTTGGGTATAATAGTTAGATGAAAAATTTAAAGTTATCCCATAATCAAAAGCCTAGTTAGAAAATTATAATGATGCAAATGCAGTACCGTTATCACAGACTAAAGCATGAGGACAACCAAAGCGTGTAATAATGTTCTCTTCTAGAAATTTGATAACAGCATCAGCATTGCATTGCTTTAAAGATTAAGCCTCAGACCACCTCGTAGAGTAATCAGAAGCGGTTAGTATGTGCCTGTGCTGTGCAGAGGAGGGTGGGTTGATCATACCGATAAAATTGAGAGCCCACTGGCCGAATGGTTTCACCTCTACGACTGGTCGCAACGGCATTGCTGGGGTTCGCTCCTTGGTTGTAGCTACCTGGCAAATATGACAGGTCTTCACATGTTCATGGGTGTCTCTGAATAGGGTGGGCCAATAATAGCCTCCCCTTAGGATTTGATGGGTTGTTGCCAAGCCCGACTCATGACCTGTTCCATACTTAGCGTGGAACTGCTCTATGATTTGACTTGCCTCTTCTCTATTTACGCATCTCAGGTAAATCCCTTCATGATTTCTTTGATACAAGACGGCTCCTTGCAACATAAAACGACTGCTCTTCATCCTCAAAGCCCTTTTCTGCACTGGATTGAGGTGTGATGGACATTTTTGATTGAGTAGATAAAAGGATATGTCATCATACCATTCGTCTGGTGAGACTTGTTCCAGGAGGTATTGCTGGTGTACAATTCCTAAGCATTCTGATGCGAGGGTCTGCGTCAGAGCCTGACCTCTTACTAGCTTCATGGGCTGGATCTCAACATCATACTCTTGGTTGATGGTCACCCACTTACCCCTCCTTTCGCCCAACTCATTCTGCATCAGTAATGTTTTTACAACAACATCCGACACTGGCATGTATCTTACTTCTTAGTATATAATGCCGAAACTTCTTAATGGCCTTAACCAATGCGTAAGCCTGCTTCTCGATATTTGGGTACCTCAACTCAGCATCTTTCAGCGGAGCACTCATGAACGCTATTGGGTGTTCTCCTTCTTCCTCCTTTCGCTGAGTTAGAATTGCTGCACATGTGTTTTCAAAAGCAAAAGAGTAAATGTAGAATGGCCTTAGATAATCTGGGCTTACCAAAGTTTGGACGATAGCTTGTTTGATCTCTTCAAAAGCTTTTTTGGTTATCGGGGTCCATTCTATCTTGGCATCCTTCTTGAGTATGTCATTGAGCGGGCGAACTATTCTTGCAAATCCGGTTATAAATTTTCTGACAAAATTTATCTTCCCGAAATATGACTTCAGTTCCTTTTTGCTTGCAAGGAGGTTAATCTGTAGTATGGCCTTGATTCTATCGGGATCAATTGAGATCCCCTTTTCTGAAATAACGTGACCGAGAAGCTTACCTTTGGTCACTCCAAACATACACTTTTTGGGATTTAAAGATATCCCAAATTGGCGGCAGCATTGAAAAACTTTCCGTAGATCATTCACATGATCTTCTCTCTTCTTGGAGAATAGTGTCAGGTCATCCATATAAATGATAATGCACCTGCCCGCTAGGTCCTTAAAGGCGATGTCCATGGCACGGTGAAATGGTGCCCCCGCGTTGATCAGACCAAAAGGCATTCTTCTATAAGCAAACACTCCCCACTTAGTGGTGAATGCGGTCTTCAGCCGGTCCTCATACTCAACCATTACCTGGTTGTACCTAGAGTATCCGTCCAAAAAATACATCATTTGGGACCCATTGACCATCTGCAAGACCTCATCTAGCGAAGGTAGTGAGTACTTATCCTTTTTTGATGCTCTGTTCAAATTGCGGAAGTCTGTGCATAGTCGGATTTCACCGCTCTTTTTCCTTACTGGAACTAGGTTGGCTACCCAGGTAGAATGTCTCATTGGAAAAATAATACGAGCAGCCAACAAGTTTTTTACTTCTTGATAAATCAGAGGCTCTAGGAGGGCGTTTACTGGTCGCTGCCTTTGCCTAAATGGTTTTGAGTCTGGCCTTAGTGGTATAGTATGCGTTATGACTGAGGTATCATAAGTTTTAAGGTCCTCATACCCCCAAGCAAAGATATCTGGGAATTCCTTCATATTTTTGAGGATTCCATCTCTTTCTTGAGATGTGCATACCTTCCCTATCAGCACATTCTTCTGATTTTCTTTCGTGCCAATGTTGATCTTATCACAGATGCCTCCTTCGGAATTACCTTCTTTACGAGACTTGAACTGATCCCAGTTAAAGATCCTTTCCAGTTGCACCATACCTCTAGGAATAGTGTTTGTCTTGAGATTCAAGACCCCTTCGTTGTCGATCTCAGCTTCCTGAGGTTCTTCCTCATCAATAATTTGGGCTGCAAACACATCCGAGCTCGTGATGAAGTCGATGATGTGCCTATCATCATCGAACACCTAGAAATTAGTGACATTGTCCGGAATAGACGGGACTGATGTCAACTCAACCGTGAATATTTTTAAACTTTGCATAGACAGGGGTTCCAATGAGCTTGCAGCTTGTGCCAATGAATCAGTGACCTGATTTTGTGATCGGAGATTGGCTTTGATGTTGAAAGCATCAAAACTTTCCATTATATCCCACACACGGTTGCGATAAACATTGAGTCTTTTATCATGACATGTGTACTGCTTCCTAACTTGTCTGACTACTACCTCTGAATCTCCAAAACAATGCACTATCCGGGCGCCCTTTTTAATGGCCAACAGCAGTCCATGAACCAAAGATTCATACTCCACTACGTTGTTAGTGCAATGAAATTGCAGTCTGTAGGCAGCCAAATAAGTTTCGCTAGTAGGGCTTATTAATTCTATTCCTGCCTCGGCTCCTCGCTTGGATTTTGAACCATCAAACCTTAATGTCCAAGTCTGATTTGGGTCGTTCTCCCTATCGGTTGGAATCTCCCGGCTTGGCATTCCATGCTTTTCTTGCTTAGGGACCTCCTTTCCAGGAACTACGGGCGAAGCAATACCTTCTTGGCTAGATGTATGGGTCCCTAACACCTTTGGGTGTTTCTTGCATACTTGGTTTAAAGCTGCCCTACATAATGAACGCGTTATTTCAGAATGGGCAGTATTGTGGACCCTGCACCAGTTGGGTAGAAGCAGGTCCTCAATGAAAATTCTGCAGTTTAAGTGTTGTATTTGTTCTGCACATTTGCAAAAGAAGTCTCTGAAGCTGCTGAACAACTCATTTTCCTCTAATGATGGCATCACATCATCATGATTCTCCACAATTCCTTTCAGACTCAGAACTGGATTCGAACATTGGACCAACAAAACTTCATTTTCGGAACTTATGTCAGCTCTGTAAGTTCCCATATCAGACTCCAAAAACAGTCTCATTGGTCTGGTTATACTCAGTAATCATTAGTTCAAGCCTGTCTTTAGATTCAATTCAGATTTGGTTTTCTACTCCTCTCCATGGCAGCCACATATAGGTAAAGCTTGAATGCAGCCAGCCATTAAGGATGCGGGTCCAGTCTCGGCTGAGCAACATACCATATGCTCCTGGAATGTCCACTACCTGGATATCAATGTACATCTGGATGCGTGGATCTGCTGTCAGCTGCATATGGATGTTATTTAACTTACCCACCACATTTACCTCAAATTTATCTAATTGGGTCACTTTCCGGTTAGTCTTGGTGGGGGTTAGGCCTAAAGCAGTGCATACAGACAAGGGCATAACATTAGCTGAAGCTCCTGAATCTATGAGACAATTGTGTAGATTTTTGCCAAAGATTCGAAGTGTCAGCAAGAAAGGTGGGGGTTCCAACTTTTCCGTGAACAAATTGATGGTGGGTTCTAGCGGGACTGTATCATTGTCCATTATTGAAATATCCTGAGCTCTTCCCCGTGCATGCACTCCAAAACCAGTTCTTATGGACTGATCAACTGAGAATTCCTGCTGTGCAACGTTGTTCACCGTTGCACCTCTAGGATTTGTCGGTCCTCTTTCTCTCACCTTGTTATTGACCTTCTGAGGTTGTTCTGGTGGAGCTCTTTGTCCCGAGTTTTCATTGGTTCCTTTGGATTGAGCAGGTGACGACTCTCTAAGGCTGCCCAAGACCATATCCTTGACCTCAGAAACCTTCATTAGTTCAATAAGGGACAAACTAATTTTGACCTTCCTGAATTCATCTGCCACCAATTGGCCCAGCCTGATAACTTCTGCATTACTGGATGACTGCTTTACTTGAGAGGGTTTAGTATTTGGGCTTTGGCTTGCGGCAGCAGTTGGTTGATTTGGAAAAATAGGTGCCTTTGGGGAAGCATGCGCCTTTTGCGGCTGACCTTGGCTTGCGTACTGTTGCAGCGCCCTGGGATAACTTGGGTTATTATTAGCGTTCTGGTCTGGGGGAACTTGAATATCCTTTTGAGGCGTGGAATAGTATATGGGCCACCATTTTTGTTCTGATTGTTATTGTTATAATACCCCTTGTTGCCGCGTTGGTACTGCTGGAAAGCGTTTACATCTGCGGGCTGGTTCGGATCTGCCACTTCATTTTCGTCCTGATTAGGGAAGAAGGGTGGAATGTAGGTTTCTAGAACAAGGGCTATATCATACCTAGGCGACGGAACTATCTCAAATCCGGTAGGAGGAAGCGTTGGTTGAGAAACTGTGTTTTCAACCTCTCCCTGGAATATGTTAGCTGCCACCTGAAATTCATCACATTGTAGCTCTGAGTGTTGGTTGGTATTATGTAACCTGCACCAATTGGATAGAGCTGCCTCTGCCAAAAATACCTAGTCTATCGGCTTGCTTTTTGGTGTTGGTGGGTTATCTAGTGGAGTAGGAACTCCACCATTGTTAGGACGGGTATTCCATGTTCTAGTAGGCCTCTGATAACCTTGGTTTTGATATTGATTCTGGTGTTGGCCTTGGTACTGATTCCTCTGGTTACTTTGTAATTGATTATTTTGGTTTCACAGATAAGTAACTTCAGAGGTAAGCTTCTTCATTTGATCACTCAACTCCCGCATCTCATCCTTTTCCTCCCGCGTTCTAGAAGATACTGCAGTATTTTGTAGATATACGGGTTGCTTAGGAGGGATTTGAGATATAGGTGGTCCTAGATGGAGCACCAGCTGATTTGCAGGTTGTGGGGGCTGATGTGCCAATTGCGGGATTGGATTCATGATAGGTGTTTGGTGGGCCAAGGCCTGACTGATCTCTTGAATTTGATTGGGCATCGCGGGGGGTCCCAATTGCAGCAATTGTCCTGCAATATTTTGGCCTAAACCCTTACTGATCTCCATGGCCTTAGCATATGCCTCTGTTAATGTAGTTGGTACAGGTTGGGACTGTCGGACAAACATTGCTGTCAGATAATCCAGAGCTGAATAATAAATCTCCCCTGCCGAAGCATCTCTCACCACATACGGATCTTGCAACCGGTTGAAGGCCTTATGAAACCTATTATTGAAATAACTAATTGGCTCATGGCCCTGTCTCTTCACTTCTATGACCTGTCTATATAGCTCAATGGGAGTTGTGGGAATACCATATTTTCCTGTAAAAGCTGTCTTCATCTTTTCCCAAGAATAAATAGATGAGAATGGCAAGTGAATAAACCAGTAGAATGCGTCCTCTCCTAGAGAGTAAGGGAAGAGTCTACATGCAACGCCTGCATACTCAATCTGTCTGTTACGCAACGCATCTTCAAATATTTTGATATGCTCCTCTGCTGTTCTGTTTAAATCATTTACGTGAAAGATCAAATAGAACCTATCCGAACTTTTGGGCATATCATGGTAATTGGTAAAAATTATTGGGGACGGGTTGTCCACCAACCTACCCCATTTGGAGCAGATTGATTATGTGCCATCTGTGGCTGAATTACTGGAACCAAAGGGGTAATTGGAGTTGTAGCAACTGGGGTCGTGAAGACCGTGCTCTCTGGGTCAGCAAACTGCTGGTTTGATAAACTGGGTTCATTGGGGTTTGCAACCCTACTGTAACTTTTACGCCCATAGAATTGAAATCCAGCGAATCTTTCCCGTTCTGGGCTAGACTTCAGGACTCTTTCGAATCTCTCCGAAGAGAAGGATCCAATTCGTTCCAGCTTGCCCTCCTTCTAGCACCAATTTTGTTGACGTGTCTAAAGTCGCGGAACTACAACTTCATCTGGCTAACGCAGAATAGAAATGCTAAGAATCCTATCCTCTCTTGAGATAAGGAAATCCCTAATGTTGTGTTAATTTGATCAATGAGGATGACCTCAATGTTTCGGTTGTCAGGTCTTGACTGCAGGATAGCTTAGTAGTTGATGTGTTTTGCTGGACACAAAGGGGACTTACGGTTAGACGGAATTGGTTTCGTATAGGTTCCCTAAAGTTTTACAGTCCTATATCATTTGATTTGCTTCTAATTGATGCCATTTCAGCTCGACTGCGGGGGTTTCTCTAATGGAAAAAGAAAAAAGGAGGGATAAGGATAAAGAGCGAATAAGAACAGCTAACTAATTTAACTAAGACAGTATATTTCAACACATAGACGGAAGTCTCATAATAACTAGAAATTACTTTGCTGGCTAATTAGCACAACTAGGTAAAAACCAGTGCAATCATCTAAGGATTTTGAATTTTCAAGTTTATTAGATACGAATAATAGACTCTTACACCTATTGATCCAAATCAAATAACCAAACTTAGCACAAAGGGGGTTCAGACTAACCATGCAGAGGAAACAATAATCAACTATTTCCTAATGGTATGAACCAAGATTTTCCATCAAATGCATGCATAGATAATTGTCTGAAAGTAAATACAGTTGCAGAAATATGAAATAAATGGAGAGGAGGACCATGCACTCACAGTAAAACAAACACAACTTTAACATCTATTAAATCTTGTATATATTTCGCCAGTTTTTGGAACAATCTATTTTTTTCATTAGTTACAAAGGAGGAACTAACTCCTTTATATAGAATTCCCAAAAATGGATGAATGGCCAAGATTTAAACTCAAACAAGGGGGCCAGATTCATCCTTTATCAAAACTGCCCATACCCATCAATGGGAGGCAAAATTTCAGCAACAACAAAAGGAGAAACAATAAGTACCAAAAAGGTAATCAATAATTACCCAAAAAACTGCTCCAAAAAGTGCACATGCACGGAGCTCAAGATTTACAACTGTTTTGGTAGTTAGAAATGAACTTTATGGCTAAAAAGTGCCTTTAAGATTTAAAACTCTTGGACTTGCAAGCAATTGCCATAATCTATTACCTGATCTCGGACCCTACGGTACTCATAAAGCTGCATTTGCTACACACTTAGCCTAGAATTATCACGCTGTCGAACCTCATAGTCATCAGAACAGTTGCTCCAATAATCCTCAATTGATGCCTTCGCTTTGTAGTGCCTGCCATAGGCTCTCTTTGCCAAATTGTCATGATCGAAACACTTCCTCGGGAAATGTTCCTGTAGGCCATAGGTTGCTAATTCAGCAAATGACTCATCGACTTGCACCGAATTTATGAAATGCACATCGAGGTGACCCAAGATCATGGGGAAGGTGAATCCGGATTGTTTCTTATCTCTGAGTAAGCTATCTGCTGGGTGTGCCTGTCTTCCGACTTCCATAAGGACTATTTTGTCTATCGAATAGTGTGGAAGTCGGAATGGCACTCCCTCGAAGCCTGCTATCCTAAGGTACGTGAACTTGGGGAATTGAATAAACCATGCGCCACACTCCTGTATCAAAATGGTAGCCTGCTCTGACAGCCTTATGTGCAATCCTCGTCGTTGACATGCTCATACTGACCAATTGCGTACGCTATGTTGTTCTTTCTCTTTGAGCTATGTCATAGTAATGCAGTTGAGGGTAGCATTCATACACATTTACTTGATTTGGATCGTTCCCGATATCACCTTTCTTGATTAACGTTGTCAGTGGTTGGTGTCGGGCAAACATGTAAATCAGGTAGGAAGTCATCGCCAATTACTTATTTTCTTCAAGCTCGACCAGTTGTGTACAGATATTATCGCTGATGATCTGAGCCCAGTTGAATTTGGACTTCCCGGCAAAGACCTGTTCAGTAAAGTAGAACATCCATTCCTCAAAGAAATTGGATTGAGGGAGTCCCATAACCCGGTTGAGTAAGGTGACCATGTCGCCATACTCATTATAAAAATCACTTCTGGGGGTCTTTTTACTGATCCTAATTTTTGGGGGCCTTCTTTCCTTGTACCATTCTTCGTTAATCAATGTCTTTCATTTAGCAGGATTCATGTCGTAAGCAACCTGTGCCTCATCAATAGTTGTAGCAACAGGATTATCGGGAAATGGGATGTCAAATGCCTCCCCAATGGCCTCAAGTGTGAAATCAGCTAGCACCATATTTTCTAGGAACACTAATCTGGTCTTTGGCCTATAATGTCTGGCAGCCTCAACTACTAGTTCATAATTTTGCACGGACGGAGGGAAACCTACTGCCTGAGCAATATCACTCTCCATCATTCTCCTGGGCTTACAATAGGCGTTTGAAGAGTATACCCTGTTCCTGAAATCTTGAATGTCTATGTAGGCCAAATCAGCATCACCTACGTTCTCCCATATGCTCTGGACTTTTGACTCCCTAACTCCTCCCTTTTGTTATTGGTACTTCATTTTCTCGCCTCTGCGGGGAATGTCAGATTTGGAGACCCGAGATGTTCCGGTTGCATGAGGTGTCTTTGAGGATTCTACCGCCGATTTAGGCATTTATCCGGCACAATCGGACATGGATTACGAGACGAGATGAAGGAAGCGAACGGGTTAGTCAAAACAGAGGATGATGTTAGCATATTGTAAAACCAATGAACAAATCGAATTCGAAAAAGCGCGACGGTTTAATAAAAGAGCTTGATTAACTAGAAGTGAAACACTTATTTGAAACAAGAAATTAAGCTGGCTCTGCCTTTGCACTATGCTTGATACTTTAAAATTAAAATTACGATCTACAAAAATTTCACCATCTAATCAATTCTTCGATCCATTGTTTAAGCATAGTGACCAGTTTTGCATTCATTTAATGACTTTAAAGGAGACAAAACAAACTTCCCTGGCGAATAAGGTGGTTACCCCGCAATTTCTCCAAACTTCGGGTTAGAAGAGCTTTGTGCGAGTTCGGCCTGCAAGGCCATTTTATAAACTTTGAAAACGCCTTCCTCCTACTAGCATCTCGCGATTTTTCGACTACGGAGGGTTGTGAAAGGCTTTTGCAAGAATTGAAGGGTTCAATGAAAACGCCCTACTTTCCGCGAACTTCGTGCCAAAGGAAGACTCTGCAAACTTAGAGACTTAACCCCTTACTTTCTCTCCCTTTTTGCTTGTTTCGGCCTTAAAAGGCTTTTTTGCAAGAATATGAAAACGCCCTATCGCGCGACGTTCGGGTTGAGGAAGGCTTTTGCAAGAATGTTATTAATTGCTTTCCACCTCTTCTCGCAATTTTGGGCTCAGAGGTCCATTTGAAAATGCTTTGAAGTTTAAAGAGCGACGCCTTTCACCTTGTCTCGCAATTTTGGCACAAGTGGAGGTTTTGCCAAATTTCCAGTTTTACTTGCTTTGCCCAATTTCGGGCTAGGAAGTCTATTTGGATATTTAGAGACTTAGCGCCTATTTCTTTTAGCTCGCGATTTTACTGTGTTCGGCGATTTTCGGGGTACCATGACCTTTTGAAAAGGTTTTGAAGTTTAACTATTATAACGTTGCCTTTTCACCATAACTCACAATTTCCACTTGTGTTTTTCGGCCAAGAGGGGCCATTTTAAAAAGTTATGCCTTTTCACCATAACTCGCGATTTCCACTTCCTTGTGTTTTTCTTGCAAGAGGGGCCTTTTGAAAAGTTACGCCTTTTCACCTGTCATTTTCGGGCTGAGTCTATTTTGGAATGTTTTTAGATATAACATTTTACTTCATTTGTGACTTTTGCGATTTCCTTTTGTGCATTTTCGGGTTGAAAGTCACTTTTGAAAAGTTTTTGAATTAGACGCTTTACTACATCTCCATTTTCGGCCTGGAAAGCACTTTTGCAAGCTTTTTAAACTTTAACATTCTCTCCGTATTAGGCGATTTTTTGGGGTAAGCAGGGAGTTTGAAAACTTAAAAAAAAGTGAAACGCCCTTTATGTTTGCAATTTTGGGCTAGAAGACCCTTTTGAAAAGCTTTGAAGTTCGACGCTTTACTTCATTTTAATTTCGGGCTAAATCGAATTTTCGCAAAGTCATGGGCAACTGACACTCCCGCTTATTGAGCCGATTTTGAGGTTTATGCTAAAACCTAGTCTCCCTTTGATTGATTTTGAACATTTCAGATTGCGCGACTCTCTACAAAATGATCCCCAGGCCATGCGACTTAAAACTAATAGACGCCCCATCTCCTAATTGTTACATAGCTCATTGCTTCATTACTGCCCGCTGACACTCAAAATGGCGGATAAAAATGAAAATCCTACACCAGGCAAGACGAAGACTGGAAAAGAAACGAGGGGGACCCTATCGGCGACAGGGAGTGTATGCAACGCACAACACACGTGACAAATGGTGTTGGTGCGGCTTCTAGATGACTTTCAGGATGCTGTTGGTTATCTTGTTCGTGTTCCAGTTCATCGATGGTGTTGGATTTGGTTTATGGTGACCTATTTTGGGTCTGGTGTTATCTAGGTTATGAACCTGTTTATGTAATGTGTTGGAGGATGTTCCTGATGCGTTACTGACGGGATTTAAGTATTAGTTTACATTGTTTTCGCCCTAAGCCGACTTGGTTGATCATTGGATTGCGGGTTTATGTTATGAACTTATTGTATTATCTTTTTGGTGGCTGACCTAATTGTTTAGGTCTCGGGTTGGTATAAATATGATGTAACATCTCTTTGTAAATCATAGGTCAAGGTTATGTGATGATCTGTGTGTGAATAATGGTGTAATCATATACAGAAGGTTTGGTCAATCATAGGTGATCGAATTGGGTTTGTAAGAGAGGTTTAAGGCCTCCGGTATTGAGCTTAACTGGAACTGTACTGAGGCATAGGAGATGTTATACTTGCAGTTCACTCTTCTTTCTGGATTGTAGTCCAATGTTTATGTAGTCAGTGAGGCTCCTTTTTGTGATGAGCAATGCATTCTAGGATGTTGGCCTTTCTGCATGTGCAGGCCCCTCATATTGTAATCACATATTTACTGCAAAAGTATTATCTGATTGTGGGTAGGCTTCCCACCGTGGTTTTTCCCTTTACTGGGCTTTCCACGTACAAATCTCGGTGTCATGTGTAATGGATGGATGGATGGCAACTGTTTTGTGATTTATGCTTATTTTTAATTGCTATATCTGTTATTCCGGTATTTGGTTTATGCATTCAGGTATTAAGTTTATGTGTTCCAGTAATAAGGTTTTGAATGCTTAAAGTTTTGTAATCCAGTGACCACTGATTCATCCCCGCCCCCCCCTCTCAGTTGTCGTCTAGTTATTTGAGTTCTCTAACAATTGGTATTAGATCTTGGTCCTCTCTACAGAAGCTTAACCGCTTGTGGAAGATCCTATGGCATCTAGCAGTTCAAGTTCATCAAGTACATTTGCAGCTGTTTTCCGGAGAAAAATTCTTAGGCTTGATGGAACGAATTACAGGGTATGGAAGATTCGGATGGAGACTCACTTGAGATGTCTTGGAAAGGAAATTTGGGAGATCACTGAGAATGGTATTACATCATTTAATCCGGCATCTGGCAATCCTCCTCCGGCAGGTTTGGATAAAGAGCTTGAGAATGATTGTAGAGCTAGAGAAGCCCTTTTATGTGCACTTTCTAATCAACAAATAATGGGTCTAACTGATAAATCAACTGCAAAGGCTATATGGGACAAATTGGAGACTTTGAATGAAGGTGACCCTACTGTTAAAATTGCTAAACTTGATGGTTACCGGGTGAGGTTTGAAAACCTGAAGATGGAAGAGGATGAAAGGATTACTGCTTTTATGGAGAGAGTTAATGAGATTGTTTTTGGAATTCAATGTTGTGGTGGATCTATGAGCGAAGATTAAATAGTTTCTAAAGTACTGAGAGCTTTGCCACCGGCTTATAAGATGAAGGCTACTGCAATTAATGAGTTGAGAACTATGTCAAACACCTCTGTTAATAGGGATACCTTGGTTGGGAAGTTATCTGCTTTTGAACTTGAGGAATTTGGACCTTTTGGTGCTGTGAATTCTGAACCTGCTTTTCATGCATCTACATCATCTACCAGCACGAGTGATTGGAAAACTTTATATGCGAAGGAACTAGAGGATATGAAGAAAGAAGATGAAGAGTTTTAGCAACTTGAAGCCTTATTTGCTAGAAAAGTACTTAAAGGACTGATAGGAAGTAAGTATGAAGGAAAATCACTTTTTAAATGCTTTGCATGTAATAAGATAGATCATTTTGCATCTAGATGTCCTGAAAGGAATTCAAAATTTGAAGAAAGAGCTAGAAGATCTTTTACGCCTAACCATGATTATTAGAACAAGCATAAGTACAGGAAAAATAAAGACAAAACATGCTACTATGTGGTGAGGAAGGTGTGACTGATTCCAATGATGAACCAGCACAAGATTTAGCTAGTGGATCCGGCAATGGAAAGGAATTGGTATTTTTGGCTATCAAGGAAGATGATCTGGTACTTGAAGAGAAGGCCCTTGCTGCTAAAATTGAAGACAAGGATGAATGGGTAACTGACAGTGGATGTTCACATCATATGACTGGAGATAAAAGGAAGTTCTTATCTATGCAAGAATTTGATGGTGGTCTGGTTAGATTTGGAGATGACAAAGCATGTATGATCAAGGGAAGAGGAACTTTATCATTGGACCGTAAGCATAACACTAATAATGTTTATTATGTTGAAGGTTTAAGGCATAATCTTTTGAGTGTAGGACAGTTGATGGATAAGGGATTTCAGTTACAATTCAAGGATGGAAAATGCAAGATTATCAATAGATTTGGATTGGAAATTGCAACCGGTACACAGACTAAAGGTAATATCTTTCATTTGAACTCTGGTGAGAAGACATGTTTGATTGCACAAATTGATGAGAGTTGGCTATGGCATAAGAGGTTGTGTCATGTGAATTTTGATTGCATTGTGAAGATTAGTTTTACTAAGGCAGTCAGAGATATACCTAAGATTGTAAAGCCCTGTAATCTGGTATGTAAGAAATGTCAAATGGGAAAGCAAGTCAGAAGTTCTTTTAAGAGTATACAAGACAAATCTAATGATGTTCTTGATCTTAATCATACTAATTTGTTTGCTCCTGCTAGAATGAAAAGTTTTTCAGGGTGATAGATATTTCATGCTAATCATTGATGATTATTCTAGAATGATGTGCGTTACTTTTCTAAGGGAGAAGTCTAAAGCATTTGCAAAGTTTAAAATTTTTAAACCTAAAGTTGAGACAGAGACAGGATTGAAGATTAAATGTCTAAGGTCAGATCAGGGTGGAGAATTCACATCCGGTGAATTTAACAGCTATTGTGAGAAGAATGGGATAAGGAGACAGTTGTTTGCACCTCAGACACCTCAGCAAAATGGAGTTGTGGAAAGGAAGAACAGAACTATCTTGGATGCAGCTAGAACTATGATGATGGAGGCTAATTTGATTCATATCTACTGGAGAGAAGCTATAAGCACAACGATATACACATTAAATAGGGTTCATATCAAAGGAGATACCGGTAAGACACCTTATGAGTTATGGTTTTGTCATACATCGACAGTTAAGTATTTCAGAATCTTTGGTAGTAAATGCTATATCAAAAGAGATGATTCCATTGGAAAGTTTGATCCTAGATGTGATGAAGGAATATTTCTTGGTTATGCTAATGAAAGCAAAGCATATAGATATTATAACAAAAGATTGCAGAGAATTGTGAAGAGCACAAATGTCAAAGTGGATGAGCAGAACAGAAATCAATCAGAACCTATGAGAGAGAACCGGCAGTGGAAATGATCATAACTAAACCGGTAGCACCTACACCGGAACAAAAAGTTGAACCAGTTACCCTAGCAGTATCAGAAAATTCAACAGTAACTGAAGATCAGGACAGAGGAACATAAAATCAGAAGACTCCTAGGTATGTAAGGTTGAATCATTCAGAAGATCAGATCATTGGAGACAAAAGCAAAGGAGTGACGACAAGAAGAAGGTTGGCAGCTCATGAGGTATGTTTTATTTCTCAAGTTGAACCGCATCAGTAATTGAAGCTTGTAAAGATGAAAGTTGGATGAAAGCTATGGAAGAAAAATTGGATCGGATAGAAAAGAATAACACATGGACTTTAGTTCCCCGGCCTAAAAATAAGAATGTTATTGGAACTAAATGGGTTTTTAGGAATAAATTGAATGAGGATGGACAAGTTGTGGGAACAAAGCTAGATTGGTTTGTAAAAGATATTCTCAAAAGGAAGGAATTGATAATTGTGAAACCTTTGCACCCGCAGCTAGGATTGAAGCTGTGAGATTATTTCTTGCTTATGCTGCACATAAGAACTACAAGGTTTATCAGATGGATGTTAAGTGTGCATTTGTGAATGGAGATCTTGAAGAGGAAGTTTATATTGAGCAACCTGGTGGTATTTTCATCTGTCAAACTAAGTATGCTAGAGAGATGTTGAAGAAATTTGGTATGGAAAATTGTAAACCGGTTAGTACTCAGATAGTTACAAGTGAGAAATTGACAAAGAATGATGCATCTACACTGGTAAATCCTACTAGGTACAAGTCTATGATTGGTGGTTTGTTATATCTAACTCAAACTAGACCGGATATAATGAATGCAGTTTGTATTGTATCAAGATATCAAAGTGATCCTAGAGAAAATCATGAGAGTGCGGTGAAAAGGATTTTTCAGGTATTTGCAGGGAACAACTAAGTATGGTTTGTGGTATCCTAAAAATGATGACTTTACATTATGTGCATATACAGATGCAGATTGGGCTGGAGGTGTTGATGACCGGAAGAGCACATCCGGTGGAGCTTTCTTTCTTGGAAAGAAACTTGTTTCATGGATCAGCAAGAAGCAGTCATGCACTTCTTTATCTACTGCTGAAGCTGAGTATGTTGCTGGTGCTGCTAATTGTACACAAGTTCTATGGATGAAGCAAATGTTGAAGGATATAAAGGTGGATTGTAATGAACCGGTAGTTATTCACTATGATAACTCTGTTGCTATTGATATATCAAAGAATTCGGTATTTCATTCTAAGACAAAGCACATATCTATCAAGTATAACTTTTGGAAGGAGAAGGTGGAAGCAAATGAAGTCAGACTGGTATATGTGAACACTAAAGAGTAGATTGCAGACATTTTCACTAAACCTTTGCTTAAAGAATCATTTGAGTACTTCAGAGACAGATTGGGGATTTCTTCCCCTCTGGTAGAGACCCGAGTGATGTTGATTGGCATCAGTCCGATATGCATTATCAGAGCTACTATTTATTCCGGATTGATGTGGTGGTGCTACTACTCAAGGGGAGTAGTCCGCTGTAAGAATCAGAGGATTTATGACTTTTCTTTGATGTTTTTGTCAGATTTCTGGCAATGATGTCAAAGGGGGAGAGATATATGTGAAAAATGGAGCTTAACTGAATATCAGTCAAAGGGGAGTTTGTCATAACCCCTCTTTGGACATTGGATTATTGTGATTAAATAAATACGATAATTAAAATATTTATTAATTAACATTTAATAATATTTAAAAATTGTCTCATTTATGAGACTTCACGATTTTCCTCTAAAGTGAGAGGGTTGTCATAACTCACATCCTGGTGATGTAATTAATAATCGATTTTGTGATTCTTCATCATAATAATAAACTATCATTTATTATGTAATTAATTGAAAAATAATTTAATAATAAAAATAATAAAATTAAGATACAAAAGAATACAAATAAAAAGTAAATATAATTAATACACTTATTTGGTACTAATTCATCATCCATTTATTTAATAATTAAAGATTCATTGAATTAATTAAACTAATAATTAAAGAATGATGTTGTGTGGTTTTGTGATGTCATGTCCCCTCCTTGATCGTTATATATAACCTAACCGAAGCTATTATTATTATTAATTAATATAATATCTATTAACAAATGATCATTGAAATTTATTTATTTATTTACTAAGTATTATTATTTAATTAATACTAATAATATTCTTGAAATATTCAAATGAAAATAAATTAATATTATATTATAAATTATAAACATAATTTACAATTCTTAATTGTAACACAATTTATATATTAAAAATAATAAATGTATAATTTATATAACTGATGTTATACTCCCTTAATGTGTGAAGGGACAAAATCACAGCCTTGGTAACAAAGTATATGGTTCGTATTTAACATGATAGCCGTAGAAGACACTAATCCTTGTCGTCAAGACGGATTCAGTAATACTAATCACAGGGTGGTTATGATATTAATCAATTTACTCATGTTCTAAGGTTGTGTGTGGAGGGATGCGATCTTGGTTGTAACACCCATATGGTTACAGTAGACAGAGCAAGTGATAAACAGGATCATCATGAACAGCAAAATATGGAAAGAAAGCGATTATTAGTTACCAATAAAATACACCGATCAGATGATAGCAAAGACAATATAAATAAATTTGTTTATATTAAGAAACTAGTGCAGCTTATTTTGGTTACCAAAATAAGCAATGGTCAATTTCAGATAAGGATTGCGACTTCTTCAATGACATCGTTAAATTAATTAATGAACCTCGATTCTACTAAGCAGCGCTTATGGCTTAAAGAAAGGGAAACATTAATGGTATTATTATCACCACCAAATGAAGTATAACCCATGCTGATAATTAATCGCTTATTAGTATCCACTAAAGGGTGTGATTTCCATCGAGAGTTAAGTACTAGGATTTGTCAAAGAATAACGAAGAGATGCAACCCTTCCCCCTCGTATCCCGTTTATACATATTAAGAGGCATCGATGATGATTCCAAAGGGGGAACCTTATTAGTCAGACGTAGTAATGGAAATAGGGAAAAAGCTCAGATAAGGAGATGTACGGCAGAGAATAGGAGGGAGGATTGGATCAGATTCAGAACTATTATTAAATTACAGGTGGAACATCCTTGTTCCTAATGGTATGCATGGTGATGTGCTTAATTTGTATGCTTAGTATATGAAGCCCGATAATGTCTTAATGAAGAATTTCAATAATAGTATTAACATAGTCTGAAAATATGTATTATAGTAATATATAATTTCATGACAGTGGCAGACCAGATCTGACATGCGTCAGATCTGTCTGCCATTACAGCCACTAAATATACTCATAACTAATAATGTACTAAGCACTGGTAGTATTAATAATAGGAACTTAGCAAATATATAAATAATTGATAATATTATTTAACTTATTTATTTATTGATTTATATGATCAAATCAGAATAAGAATCATATATTATTGTAAATAAAAAAAAGAGTTCATAAGATAATAAACAGTAAGAAGAATATGTTTATATTTAATTCTTGTTCATACTGTCAGTGTTTAAGAAGTTAAGTCCCAAGATAGGGTGAGAATCAGCAACCTGTAAAACTTGAGGGAACCTATTTGATTGGTATCCAAGCTCGTTAATAACAAAGACAATCCTCTTTGTCTTTAAAGCTGAAGCAGTGATAAAGGTTGACATTCACATTTAGCATTATGAATGATTACACTAATTACCTAGTATAGTGAATGAACAATTTAATAATTGATAAATCAATTGAACTATGGAATATCAGTGATTTGATTCATGTCAAGATGGAATTATTATTTTATCAATCTAGTTAGGTCATAAGCTTGTTGAGATGGGTTAATTATGGTTAAAATAGGCCAATTCCTAGTAGGGGATATTACAGAGTTTGGTTCAGAGCTTCATTGCTATATCATTTTGTGGGAGATTGTTGGTTGTCTTCCATTGGGGGAGACTTGTTTGGCATTTCTTGGCGCTCGGATGTTTTTCACATCTAGTGTTGCCATCAATGCCAAAGGGGGAGATTGTTGGCAATTTGGAGGAATCGATTATGTGTTGCATTGATGGCAGCATCGGTTGTTTTGGTTGTTTACCGGTTTCCGGTTGGTTTTGGTAGAGTGGTTGGTTTATGATATTGATCCGGTATGCTTTGGTTTGTGGAATTGGTTTGGATCTATCATTCATGCTATTCAGATGTGTATCACGATTAGTTGGTTCGGGATTTGATGACTCAGGAGCTATCATTTGTTCTAGTAAGCCTTTTGGTCACCGGTAAGGGTTTTACTAGCAAAGCTTTGTTGAAGATCTTTTGATGCACATGATAAGTGGTGCTGGTGTGGCTTCTAGATGGCTTTCAGGATGTTGTTGGTTATCTTGTTCGTGTTCCAGTTCATCGGTGGTGTTGGATTTGGTTTATGGCGACCTATTTTGGGTGCGGTGTTATCTAGGTTATGGACCGGTTTATGTAACGTGTTGGAGGATGTTCTTGATGCGTTACCGGCGGGATTTAAGGATTGGTTTACATTGTTTTCGGCCTAAGCCGACTTGGTTGATCATTGGATTGCGGGTTTATGTTATGAACTTATTGTATTATGTTTTTGGTGGCCGACCTAATTGTTTAGGTCCCGGGTTGGTATAAATATGATGTAAGATCTCTTTGTAGATCATAGGTCAAGGTTATAGGATGATCTGCGTGCGAATAATGTTGTAATCATATGCAGAAGGTTTGGTCGATCATAGGTGATCGAATTGGGTTTGTAAGAGAGGTTTAAGGCCTCTGGTATTGAGCTTATCTAGAATCGTACTCAGGCATAGGAGATGCTATACTTGCAAATCACTCTTCTTTTCGGATTGTAGTCCGATGTTTATGTGGTTAGTGAGGCTCCTTTTTGTGATGAGCAATGCGCTCTAGTTTGTTGGCCTTCCTGCATGTGCAGGCCCCTCATATTGTAATCACATACTTACTGCAGGAGTTTTATTTGATTGTGGGTAGGCTTTTCATCGCGGTTTTTCCCTTTACCAGGTTTCCCACGTACAAATCTTGGTGTCATGTGTTATGGATGGATGGCAACTATTCTGTGATCTATGCTTATGTTTAATTTCTATATTTGTTATTCCGGTATTTGGTTTATGCATTCTGGTATTAAGTTTATGTGTTCCAGTAATAAGGTTTTGAATGCTTAAAGTTCTGTAATCCGGTGACAACTGATTCACCCCCCCCTCTCAGTTGTCCTCTGGTTATTTGAGCTGTCTAACATAAATAACCTCTCTAGAGTTTTCTTGAAGGTAATCCGATTTTCTTGAGTCAAAAGAATTCTACCCTTTGGAGGTGACTGCTGGTGACAATTAGTTTTCCTCTTAAGTAAACTGGTTGATGATCTGATTTCAAATCCCAGATTTGCTCACCAATAAAAAGTTCCTCTATCCTTTCAATCAAACTTTGCGGACAAATGACATAATCAACCACACTTGCCCCATTATACGTATTGCAAGTAAAATTTCCAGATTTCTTCCATCCATCCAAACCGTTGCAAATGATTAAGTCAAAGGTACCGCATAGCATAAACAATTCTCCCTTAAAGTGATTACTATCCTTATTGTCTTCAAAACACCTTGACCATTGATGATTGCTTTCTTCCGGAAGCTAAATAGGATGGCAGTCCTCTTTACAACAAAGCATGTTAGCTTACTCATTACGAGTCCTAGCATTGAATTCTCCCAATAAGAGAATTTCTCCTTGTTGAGAAAACTCAGCAATATATTTTTGAAGGCTCCAAAAGGGTCCTTATTGTCTAGCCCATTATGTTTGTAGGTTTTTGAGACTTGCAGAGCAAAATAACACTGCAATTTGAATGTAACTTTCAAATTCTGAAATTTTGAACCAAATATACTGCTTATCTGAATCTTCTCTTCCTCACTTAATGATTTCACGAAGACCATTATACCACTGTGTCCTTGACCATTTCCTGCTGCCTTGTTCCAAGCCACCAACTTTATGTAACCTTTAAACATAGGAGTCTTGCACCTTTCATGCTCATGTGTTTCTGTAAGACAAATTATGTCTCTACCTTTTGCAATAGACCCTAACCTAGGTCCTTGTCTCCAATGATATCCTCTATAATTGCAACAAACTAAGCTTAAGTGAACTTGGGTAGCCTTTGGTTGCTATTTGTTTGGCACAAAAAATTTACAGTTGAATCCTCACCTCCGCTTGACCATAATGGCTTTGTTGTTTTACTATCTATTATAGAAGTTTTTGCTCTTTCCTTGTTGCCAACTTACTGCGCTGCCTTAATATGAGGTCCACAATAAGTGATTATTGCTTTTCCTTTCTACAACCATGCTTTCTTTCCTTATCTCTTGCTACTCTTATCTTTGCCACTTCATCTCATCTCTTTTCTTGCTTCCCAACAGTTAAATCCTCATCTAGCAAAGAAACACAAGCCCTTCAAAAGCCTCTTTTTGTTTAGAAGTTGTTGTTTGTCATATATGCTTGTCAAGATGAGTTTTATAGGCCTAGCCCTCTCATCACATATCTTTCCCACCCTCCAAGCTTGGCAATTTCATCCTTGCCACTACAGTTTGTCTTTTTAAAGATCACTTGCTACCCTCTTACTTGCACTCTTTCAATTTTAGTGTTTGCTCTACCTCGATGCTAGCAGAATCTCTACTGACTTGAGCCTATGTTTTGGCTTCTTTTGCTATACTTTCATTTTAATTTTCTTTTGCCTTCACTCCTTGAAAGTTTGTTTGCTAAACAGTATGCCTCTCAACTTGACAAATTTTAGAGTTTACCTCAACCCTATTCAGCGCTATGGATTCTTTCATGGTTTGCCAAGCTAGTTTCATGTTTTGACACTCAAGCTTCCCCACGAAAAGGGCTTCTTGCAACATTGCCACCTATTCCTTTAAAACTTTGTTACTTTCCGCTAGTGATTGATTTGCTATTGCAAACTCGTGGAATTTGCAGTCTCTCTTGCGCATTACCTTCCAAAACCTTCAAGCACTTCTTAGCATTTAATAACTCATGAACATAAAGGTTTTAGGACCAGGCAGCTGGTGTGGAGGTTGGGCTATAAATGTCGGATTCTTCATTACCTTTTTCTTCTTTAGACCTTTTACCACAACCACTTTGCAACAGAGATTTGTTTGAAAGATTTTTGCCCCTATGAATAGGAATCATCTTATTCACCCTTTGAGACTACCTTCTTGTTGTTGGCAATGGCGGCAATATTCTATGAGAATAAAACTAGTTAATTAAGTAGTATTTGTCCTTGTTAGCTCGGTAACCGAGGGATGGTAGTTATGGGTGCCACGGTTACCCCTCGCACCCCCTCAATACCTTTATATACCTTGGAAGGTAACTTGTAAAGACACACATGATTATGAATGGAATAGCATTTCTTATGTTTTATCTGATATCTATGGCATTATTATTCTGCGTTAAGTGTTCTATCTGTATGTTCTAAATTGTTCACCCAGAGCGTGAACATCTGGTGCCGTTGCCGAAATTTATCCGGAGCACTGGAGTATACTACATGGCACACGGATAATGGGACAACCATTGGCTGAAGGGACAAGCAGTAACTCGGACGAAGAACTTGAAGAACTATTCGAGGGAGAAAAAGCGCTTACGAAAGACTTCTCCTGCATCCTCCAGGTGGCAATTGAAACACACGTACGAAGGGAAGCCACCACCAAAGATGTTCCAGAGGACGTTGTGTGGAGTGCGCTTGGTGATCTGCCCAACCTTCTGGCACAGGCATTTTTCTCTCTCCAAAACCATAGGGAAGACACCTATCGGGAGAACCGACACCAACAAATCCTACGGGAGTTTCACGAGTGCCAAGAGGAGGAGCGCAATGAAACCGACTGAGAGATGAATAACCCCTAAATGTGTTCGGGCATGCATTGTATACCAGGGATGAATTAATAAAAGTGTTCTTTTCAATATGATGCCTTGTTCTATTGCATAAGAAGAATTTAGAATTAATGCCCAATCTCCTAAATAAGGACAAAAATAAGAAGGAATACATTGGGGACTTTGAAGCCACCCAACGAGCATTAATTCTCGAACAACAAGTAGAACAAAGAAGAAGATTTAAGACGATTGCCGAGGAAGGAAGCGGCGGAAATGGCAGCAATGGCTCTGGCGAGGGCTAGGTTTCCACACTAATAGAAACCACTAGGAAACGGTTTGGGGGCCTTTCCCTAACATTGGAGGAGATTGGTGACGGGAGTATGGTAGAGCCGTACACGCCATACAGAGGTGCCGAGACTAGGAGGGAAGACGAGACAGAGACCAAGGACAGAGAGGCCAAGGATACCGGTGCGACCGAAGGTGTCGGGAGGACACAAGGTCACAGTAGTAGAAGCAATCTGTTCAGGGCAGGCTCATCAAACCCTGGTAGTCAGAGCAACTTGGTGGGACCCAACGGACCAAATCTCGGCGGAGTACCTTCGGGAGGACCAGTGCCTGGAGGAGGAGTTCCTGGAGGATTAAATTCGTACGCCGGAGGGCAGACCGGGCCACTGCCAAGAAACGTAATGGCGAATTGGCAAAAATTACCAAAGTTTATGGGAGATGGGAAAGAAGACCCCGTACAGCACTGCCGTACATGTGAGACAATCTGGTCGGCCAATGGCGTGATCGATAGGGCGGAATGGGTGGTACAATTTCCCGCCACCTTACGAGGAGTAGCCATCGATTGGTACTCGGATGGTGACAAAACCCAACTGACAACTTGGGATGCATTGCACAAAGCCTTTGAAAAGGAGTTTCGACTCCTCAGAGATGATAATGAAATTGTAGCAAAAATCTTGAGCACCAAGCAAGAGAAAAGTGAGACCATCGGCGCATATAGCCGACGCCTCAAGGAATTATTGGGGAGAATGGATAACTAGCCCGACGATGGGTTAAAGAAAAGGTGGTTTGTGGAGGGCTTAAAATCGTCGGTCAGAAGGAAAATGAAAATTGTAAGCCCCACATCTTACGACGATGCCTATAACGGAGCAATGGACCTGGAGAGTGAAGGGAAGACATCTAGGGAAAAGAAGGATAGATCCTCTGGAGAGGACTCCTTCGACAGAAGTAGCAGCGACGAGGGGTCGAGTAAAAAGGTGCAAGCCCTTCAAAAGGATATGCACCGCATGATGAAGGAATTCAAGAGTATGAAGGGAAGCACCAGCAAAAATGAAGAAGTATGGTGCACAAAATGTAAGGAGGAAGGCCACACAAAAGGCTCTTGTCCAAAAAAGGCCTTCTGCGATATTTGCCAAATGTTGGGACATTCTACCAAAGAATGTCCCTACAACATGAAGACACGCGGGAACCAAGTGCCCTTCACCCAGGAGCAGCCGTCAGCAACAACAGGCACATCGCAGCCCCAAGCCAACACCACGGCATCATCTAGCGATTACAGAGGTAACCAAAGGGGAGGAAGAGGCAACAATAATAATAGCAATAATCGGAGTTGAATGCAATATGATGCCAAGGGACAGCCGATGATTCAGTGTCGGGCATGCAACCAGTGGGGACACTTTGCGCGGGATTGCCAGAAAGAGGAAGCATCACAACACTTGTGTAGATGGTGTGGTCCTGGAGACCACGATGAGACAAATTGCTCCAAGCTAGGGGTTAACCTCGTCAACATTGAAAAGACTGGGAAGAAAGAAGTATTGGCAATCACTCGGGCTCAGACCAAAAAGGCCACTTATCCCGACCCCCGTACGGAGGAGAGATTATGGGAGGCAAAAGCCAATATTGAGCATGAGATGATGGCCGAACGACGGAACAAAGAGGTGGTGAGTACATCATCCCATACAGAAGCCGAAAATAACATAATTGGGCAAGTACTGCAGATGGAAGTGCCTATAAGGGTAAATGACCTTCTAGAGACAATGCCACAGTTGAGAACCGCCATTTTTAGTTCCATACAAACCACTACATAGGCACCTTTGTGTGCGACACGAGCAGAAGTTTCGGTCAGCCCCTCGATTGACCCAATGTTGTTGGCCTTAAATAGTGGTCGGCATCCTGCGGTAGTAGAGATGGGAATTCTCTGGGCTATCCTCAAAGACACCATCGTGGACGGAGGTTCGGGGGTGAATGTACTGCCAGAGGATACGTGGAAGAAGCTCGGGAAGCCAACACTATGGCCACCCACGTTCAACTTGGTAGGTGCAGACCAGCACGACATCAAGCCACTCGGCACCCTGATGGCCCAGCCGGTGACCATCAGCACACAACCCTTCCTACTAGATTTTGTTGTAATCCCACTCAAGAAGAAGGGGTACGACGCCATCTTAGGGAGAGGGTGGCTGGTTAGAGCAAAGGTGAACCATGACTAGAAGAAGAACACCCTTTCCATGGAGAAAGGGGGGGCGGAAGTACACCATTGATCTAAGGACCCAAGTTGTCGGCGAGGAACTTGCGTCATCTAACTCGGATTTGGAGGATTCAAATAGATGGGAGTGGGACTCTTATGAAGGTAAAGACGAGAGGGAACCAAATGAGGAAGGAGTGCTTGAACTTGGTGGATGTTCAGAAGATGACACTTCCTCACTGAATGGACTCTTCCATTGGCAAATGGAAGACTATGAAGTGTTTCACCTTGCTTGTCACATGCTAGAGATTGAGGACGAGAAGGACGAGTTTCCGCCAAAATACAAGGAGGGAGACGCTAAAGTAAATGATGTTCCAGCGTACGAATTTTCAAAGGATAGGCCA
The DNA here is from genome assembly GCF_030272615.1 of Cryptomeria japonica. Lineage (NCBI taxonomy): Eukaryota > Viridiplantae > Streptophyta > Pinopsida > Cupressales > Cupressaceae > Cryptomeria > Cryptomeria japonica. Next base: position 354,594,867 of record NC_081407.1, on the reverse strand, counting down.
TGCGGTACAAAGACCCCATCGTGAAGGAGACAAACTTGGGAGACACTGCCAACCCCCGAAATATTTGGGTAGGTGATGATTGGACCTCGGTGCTGAAGGCTGGAGCATTCAAAATCTTCCTGGAATACAAGGATGTATTCGTGTTATTCTACAAGAATCTGAAGGGGGTCCCGCCAGAAATGTGTCCATCGAATACCATTGGTCCCGGGAGCCAAGCCGGTATGAAAGAGGCTGTAGCGAATGAATAAAAACTATGTTGCCAAGGTGAACGAGGAGATCGAACGGATGCTGGAGGCCGACATCATATTTCGGGTGGAGACAAGTGAGTGGGTCTCGCCGATTGTGATCTTACTCAAGAAGGAGGCCAACCAGATCCACATCTGCGTGGATTTTCGGTGCCTGAACACAGTCAACATCAAGGACCCGTTTCCTATACCCTTCACAGACAGTATCCTTGAGGAGGTGGCTGGCCATGAAATGTACTCATTTCTCAACAGCTTCTCAGGATACAACCAGATTTCGATAGCTGAGGAGAAAAAGTTGAAGACCACCATTGTGGTGGAAGATGGAGTCTATGCATACAATCGGATGGCATTCGGGTTGTGCAATGCTCCCACAACCTTTCAGAGGATAGTCCACATCTTCGACAAGATGTCGGTGGAAAATTTTAAAGCCTTTTTGGATGACTGGTCGATTTTCAGTAGCGAAGATGCTCACTTGGTGGCACTAAGAGAGTGCATGGAGAGATGCTGAAGGGCCAGGCTCACCTTAAATCCACAGAAATGCCGATTTATGGTACCACAAGGGAAGTTGCTGGGCCATATCATTTGTAAAGCTGGATTGAAAACTGACCCGGATAAGGTACGGGTAATTGTGGAAATGGAGTCGCCCATTGATGTGACAGGAGTCAAGTCCTTTTTGGGCCACATTGGATATTACCAGAAGTTCATCAAGAACTTTGCCCAACTTTCATTTCCATTGGACAAACTAACTAGAAAGGGCGACCATACATATGGGAATCGGCACAAGGGGAAGCATTCGAGGAACTCAAGACGAGACTGGTGGCAGCACTCATTCTGGCCTATCCAAACTAGGACCGAGAATTCCACGTACACATGGACGCCTCGAACTATGCCATTGGGGCTATACTGGCTCACAAAGGGGCACACGGGTTGGATCACCCCATCTATTTTGTGAGTTGGTTGATGTCGAAAGCCGAGAAGAACTACAGTACCACCAAGAGGGAGGCCCTAGGAATAGTCTATGCCGTACAAAATTTTTGACACTACTTGTTGGCGACACCCTTCACCTTCTATGTGGACCATCAGGCCTTGATGTACCTGGTAAACAAACCCATCATCCAAGGCAGGATAAGCAAGTGGCTATTGCTACTTCAGTAGTTCACGTTCACAATAATTGTATGGCTAGGCAAGAGCCATGTCATTGCTGACCAATTGTCTCGGATCAGATCCGAAGAGCTGCTAGAGGGGGTAAATGACGACTTTCCAGATGCCCACCTATTCAAGATCGCAGTACTACCACCATGGTATATTGCCATCGGGGAATATCTCTCGACCTCCGTATTCCCCCAAGGCATGCCACCGGGAGAACGAAGAAAACTTGTGTTGAGAAGCCGCAAGTTCTAGCTGATTAATGGTTTATTATATAAAATGGGGCCCGATGAGGTGTTACGTCAGTGTGTGATGGAGGAAGAGGTGCCAAGCGTCGTGAGGGAGGCACATGAGGGGCCCGCGGGAGGCCATATGCGACCGGACACTAAGGCAAGAAAAGTGTTGCTAGCAGGCCTTTGGTGGCCTACATTGTATAATGATGCGAGAGATTGGGTAGTAGGTTGTGATACGTGTCAGAGAGCAGGGAGGCCGCTGAAAAGGGATTTCATGCCCCTCGACCCTTCACATGCTCAACAACTATTCGAGCACTGGGGGCTGGATTTTATTGGGCCACTCAAGGCGAGCCGCGCTAGGAGGTGTCGCTACATTGTGGTAGCCACGAAATATTTAACCAAGTGGGTTGAAGCGCAGGCCCTACCTGACAACTCGGTCGTAAGTACAGCAAGATTCATCTATGAGCAAATCATTACACGATATGGGATCCCTATGCAGTTGACGAGTGATAGGGGTGGACATTTTTTGAACCACATTATTAAACACCTCACTACGAAATTTAAGATTTTCCATTCATTGTCTAGCCCCTATTACCTGCGAGCCAATGGGCAGGCCGAGGCTACCAACATGATTCTCCTGGGCGTAATCTACAAGTCGTGCGATGTCGAGGGAGAATACTGGGAAGAAAAATTACCATTGGTCTTGTGGGCCTACCGCACAACCTACAAGGTGACCACTGGCCAGACTCCGTTCCAACTCATGTATGGGCAAGAAGCTGTCGTGCCAGCGGAATTCATGGTGCCAAGCCTTCGCATTGCAGTGGAGAACAAACTCGCGGATATGGAGAGCCTGAGGGAGAGATTGCATGCCTTGAGCAAGCTGGACGAAAAAAGAATGATGGCACAATGGGCCACAGAGGCAGCCCAACAAAGACGGAAGGTCTGGCACGACAAGCATCTTAGGCGAATGAAGTTTACTCCGGGGCAATTAGTGTTGAAATTCAATGGGAGGGGAACGAAATCAAACTCGGAAAATTTAAAGTACGATGGCTAGGCCTCTTCAAGGTACGTGAGGTCAATGCCAACGGGGCGATTAAGTTGTGGACGCTCGAATGGAAGGAGATGCCAGACGCCGTCAATGGGTCGAAATTAAAATAGTATCACGAACAGAGACGGGCGATTGATCCCGCATCCTCCTGAAGAAATAATCATTTAAAAAAAACAAAAAAAAACTGTACAGTCGTACGAGTTCGTACGATAGGTGATTGTACGGCAAAAAAGAAAAAGTGCGTCGTACGGTGGCACTCACCAAACGGTGGGGTGACGAGTCCACCGTGCGGTGAGGCAGGTGCCCCCGCACACCCATATATACCCCGTGGCGCTCAAACACTACAGACTCTGCACAACCGTACGACTGTGCAGACAAAGGAGGAAAGGAAAGAAATTGCGGAAGAAGGAGAGCCGAAGATCGTCATCGCACGCTGTACACCGTACACCATAAGCCATACACAGTACGGCGAGAGCTGAAAGGGAAATGCTGGCTGTTGGAAGGAGAAAGTGGCGGGTGCAAGAAAGTTTTAAAAAAAAAGCTATAAAAGCAGATTAAGGAAATTAATCGGGGATCAATGGACACAAACAGGAATAAGGCGGATTGGAGAAAACGGTTGCAGCCATTAGAAGACAAGTTATAGGGAGGGCGAAGAACTTCAGAATCAAGTGCAGACACAGGCAAGCGAGTTTTGCCATCTGGTGTGTGTATTGCAGGCAGCCTTGGGATGAGCAGCACTCAAAAAAGCAAGAAGCATCGTCCAAAAACCCAGTTGACAAAGGACAAGGAAGAGGTAACGAAGGACAATATTATGTTTGAGGGTCTTAATGGAATAGATTGCAGGAATTGGTGGGCGAAGACACCTCACAACGACCCAATAAAGAAAAATCTTCAGGAGGCACAGGTACATTGGGCTTTCCAAATGCCAGTTTTTGGCATAAAAGATTTTGAGGTACTTTTGCGTGCCATGATTGGCACCTATGATAGACACCGCCACCAGTCTGTATTTGACTACCAGCACCAGCGGATAACTGTTTCCTTCACGGCAAGCGAGTTCAGAAGGGTGTTTGGCATACCTGGGATGACAGGAAAAAAAAGTGATACTTCGCAAAAAATCACTCCAGACAACGGTGCCACCTTGCTATAGTTGATGTTGCGGGATAACATTTTTGGCAAAGGGAGTATGGCGATGCTTGTTGTCCGTAGTAAAGAGTTGCCTTATAGGTGCCAGTTGCGCGTCTGATATAGCTATTGCACAAATTGTGTTGATGAATGGGCTGCACAATGGAGTGGTGTATGATTGGGCATCACTGTTGGCGGATAGGATGGACGAATTCATGACCCTCCAGTATAAGAAATTTTACATGCCACATCACGCCATTGGGTTATTTCTCAATGCAGTCCGCACGCAGATCACCCCAGGCTCACAGCCATTGGAGCCACAAGGTCGTGTTGCACCGGACTAGCCGCCTATATTTTACTGGTCGCATTTGGATGTCTTGGCACATGGCGCTGAGGCACGTTTGGGCACTAAAAGGAAGAAGCCTGCCATGTCAGAAACAGAGTCCGACACAGAAGAGTCTGACGCAGAGGAGGAGGATACTGATAGCGGCAGGGAGGAATCCGCGGACACCTCCCAGGTGAGCGGAGGGAGTTTCCGGTTGGCAGGAAGAAGGGGTGACCAATTGCCGGAAGAGGAGGTAATGGAGTCGATGGGCGTCGAAGGGTTCGCACCAGCCAGTACTGCTCTAGCATCGCACCCGGCTCGGGTCCAGTTTACACCAACACGCCTATCGGAGACTTGTCAGTTGGCGGTGCCACAGTCATTCAGGACAGTCAGCATAGTCACCACAGTGCCAGTACTTGGCTTTGGGCAGCCTCGGGGGACGATGGCTATGACACCACCGATAGTCGAGACCACAGCAGAGATCGACTCTGGGGTGGCCTCAGTTCAGTAAGATGAGTTGGGTATCTTGGCAGGTGCGGGGGCCTCCATGGAGCAAGATTGTCCGGGTGTGCCAGGTTATATGCAGGAGGTAATGATGGAAGCAGGCGCTCTCTAGGATGACCTCAATGCCTGGTTGAGCCGCTACCAGCTCACACCCGTGGCACCTGTAGGGGAGGCCTCTCTATCTCCAGGCAGGGAGATGCATTCTCTGGATACATTGATCTCGAGGAAGGGAGTTCTCCCAGTAGTAGGGTGCTTCAGAGGGTTGCTTCACCCTCAATGGATGTAGTAACCAGTTCTTACAGAGAGGAGGGGGTGCTTGTGGGAGTGCAGCAGGGTGTGGGAGAGTTTGAGGAGTTCATTGCCGAGATGACTCTAGGAGCGTAGCGGCTTGTGACCCTTGCGAGACTCCAGAAGGATGCTGCCATGGTCGAGCGGATGGAGAGGTTGTTGACTTTTGTCCGCACCGGATGCAAAGAAGAGTTTGTGAGGTGTTTTGAGTCGGTCGGGTGGCCTGAGATGGAGAACCTGGGGATGCTGGAGGCTTGGCGCCTCACTGAGGGGGTTGGCGAGACCCGGATGTAGTCCTTATCGAGAGAGGTGGAGCAGGCCTTCCGAGAAGGCTATCTTGAGCTCCGAAGGACAGAGCATATGGCATCCACAGTTGAGGCCTTGCGCGTAGCAGCAGTGACGGCTTGGGAGGAGCTGGCTGCAAGGTTTTAGGAGATTGAGGCTACATTGGCACAAACGCGGACAACAATGGACATTCTGGTAGCGGATAAGTCTGCTTTGGTTATGCAGCTGGAAGAGGAGAGAGCATCCAGAGCTCTGTTAGAGACTCGATTGGTTAGTGCACTGGAGAGCATCGACAAGAAGGATAAGGAGGTATTGGAGGCAACCTATATGGTTAAGACTGCAATGGAGAGGCAGATGGTGGTAGAACTAGATCTGAAGAGGAGGACTAAGCAGGTATGCGAGTTGCGTGGGCGATTGGCTTCCACCACTACACCACCACCGGCACCTTCTTCATCAGGGATGCCCTTTGCACCCCCTTAGTTTTTGATTTTGGGTTTTGTTGTAGCAATGTATTCCCCATTTTGTTTGTAAGTCGTCCAGAGACCACCTTTCTTTTTGGGGGAGATGATGTTGGCGGCAATATTGTATGAGAATAAAACTAGTGAATTAAGTAGTATTTGTTGTTGTTAGCTCGGTAACTGAGGGATGGTAGTTATGGGTGCCATGGTTACCCCTCGCACCCCCTCGGTACCTTTATATACCTTGGAAGGTAACTTGTAAAGACACACATGATTATGAATGGAATAGCATTTCTTATGTTTTATCTGATATATATGGCATTATTATTCTGCGTTTAGTGTTCTATCTGTATGTTCTAAACTGTTCACCTAGAGGGTAAACACTTGTCTATGCCCATTTTAAATGGGCAAGCCTACATTTTAGGATGCCCTGAAATTGCTTTGCATCAACCCGAACCCATTGTCCTCTGATGATGCAATTTTCACTTGACTTAAGTGGTTTGTTTCAATAGGACCAAAAATTACTTTTGCATTTTATATGCTTGTTGGTTCTTTGGTTTCCAAAATACAAAAGAAAAAAAATATCAAATAGAACGACTGCAAAAACAAGGTTTACCTGTCTGCCTACTGACAACAGTCTGTTGTTGGAAAGGCTTCTTTGAGGAGATTAGAGCCCACCAAAGGCTTGTGGAAAGGCCCACCGTAAAAAAGTCTTGACTATCCTTTGCTCTGCTTTAACTGCAACCTCTGGACCCACCAAAAGCCAATTTCCCCATCAGACAAAGCACCTTCTGGCGCCCATATTCATTTGCTTTTGAAATTGTGCTGCCACAAAACCAAAAACCCCTTGCCGGCTACCTGGCTGCAATCTCAAAACCCCTATTGGCTACTTGTCTGCAAAACCCTTGACTGTATTTACAGCTTTTCAATCTGTCTCATATTATTAACATTGTCGTGTTCTTATACAATTGGCAACATCTGTACAACATATTTTATGCACCCATGGAGTATATATCCTATTAGTTCTTTAGGATAGATGATTGCCACAGGTGGGGCCTAAAGATATTACGTTGTGGATGGTCTAGATTTCCAAGTAGTTTGGGGTGAAAATCCTAATGTAACATTCATCCCTTGTTTAAGTGACTTTTGCTCTTTGTTCCAGAAGTATGGTTTCAGATTTATGAAGGCTCCTGTGAAAGCTTTCCAACCCAGGGTTTTACTGATTAACAAATTTTATTCCATGGTTTTTCCCAGCTGCCTGGATTTTGAAGGAATTTTCTGTTGATTTGGTAGGAAATCTATACTCCATTGCCTTTTCCTCCAAGTAGAGATGTTTCGTCATACAACATAAAGTCATAAAGCCTTTAAACAGAAAATTTGTGCACATGTTCACAAAATCCATTCTTGTCGCATGAGACACATTGTAATGGAGGCACTGGACTACTTATCTCAATGTTCACCTAAGGAAACATATAGCTAGCTGCAATATTTTGTGTCCTTTTTAGTATTCTCTATAATAGTTTCAGTTAAGGTAGATACTATCTTCTCTTGGTTATTGTGTACTTTGCTGCAATATCCTGCTGGTCATTCATACATTGTTCATTGAATTGAAGTCCACTTTTTTTCTATGTTATTTTGCTAATAAATAATTGCTCTGGCTTATTACACATCTGAGTTCCAGCCATATGGAGTGTTAATTACTAATTTACCCCAGGTCTGGTTCTGTAGCACTCTTGTATTCTTTCCCTGCAATATGTTAATCCATTTCATTTGTAATTTATTCACCAAGATAATTCTTGAGATTACTGTTTGATGTGCACGGCAAGTCGTGAATGACATGCATTGCAATAAGACACCATTTGGATTAAAAGGTGCAATGAGGAATGCCGATCAACATGTGCTGTCTTTTGTTCTTTATGTATGATCCATTGATGAAAAGCATTGCCAATCTTGTTTAGTAGGTAATGTAATTTTTCCTTTCACAAGCAGATAATGTTTACCTTATTTGTTTTAATTGTTTATTTTACAGAGCTTCGATCGGACTAAACAGGGGAGGTTCCGTCTCGATGACTTTATTTCACTTTGTATTTTTTTACAATCTGCCAAGTAAAGCATTTCTCCTAAGCAATTTCTTCAATTTTAAAGCAATCTTTAAAGTAAAATAAACTTATTGCAGTGAGAAGGGACATATCTAATGTTTCACATTACTGCTTGTGATGAATTTTTTATTGACGTGCTTTGCTTTGACTGCAATACATCTCATCTCACTGAATGTGCTTTACTTGGCTTTCTCAAATATAATAAAAGATTGCATTTTTATTTAGTTGTTCTATGCACAAATCTATAACTTGTAGGAAATGAGTATCTGTTATACATTTCATATGATAAGAAACAATACAATAGGTTGGATTTGGAATGTGTGATTAGAGGGTTTCGACAATAGGATTACATAATGTTCCGTAATTGTTCATGGATTCTTGTAGCAGCTTGCAATGTTCAATGGTCTTGTTAAGTTGGCAAGTGTATTTCACAAACGTACCAGTGTGATTATGAGCAGGTTTATGTTCTCAGTGTGTAGTTATCAATTTTCAATTACTGATTCATCTCAGCATTCTCTTGCTCTCTCTATCTCACTCACTTTATCTGCCCTGAACTCTAGACCTATCTTTCTCCCTAGCACTCTTCCTCTCTCCTCTCTCTCTACCTCTATCTCACTCTTTCCTTTCTTACTCTATTCTCTCTCTACCTCTATCTAGACCTATTTATTTACCCCTCTCTTTCTCACCCTCAAACTCCCACAAAGGGTGCTACCCTCAGCCTCCTTTTGGTGTTGCCCCCAAAACCCCATCAAACTTTAAGTCTAAGCAAGTAATAGGCCAATGATGAATCATGATCATAAAAATCTACATAATACATATCCCTTGTTGCAAATCTCTGCATATTCATTATACGTGAACTCAATATTACTATTTTGATATTGAACTTGAAGTATATGTTGCTATAATGGTATGATAATGTTGCTATGATACAAGTTTATGGTGGTTTTTTTGTTTGCATGATGCTATGTGATATTCTGTTCTTAATTCATGCTTCTAGACTATATATATATAGTTTTTGTACTAGAAAACCCAAAGCCCATGAACCGGAAACTTAGCTTTAAAGAGTATGCAAACAACACTAATGCTGGATGCAAGGGTTAGGACAGTCCTATTGGCTCTAGGACTCCACCAAATAAACCTGCGATATCATTTAAAATGTCAACACTTCCCTCAACGTGGTACGGAAGGCCCATAAACTAGTACGACTACTAATTTACTCTTATAAATAATACATTCTATGCTTATTTGCAATGAAATAATTTTGCATACTTAGCTCCCGCCAACTATTTTTATGTGGAAGGGAGTCTAATGCCCTCTACATCAGCTGTCATACAAATTCTGCACCGTTCTATGTAATTCGGGCTGCAAATTGAGTCCTCATCGTCTGTGTTAATTTTTCCAGCAGTTGTATCAGACAAGTGGAGAATTTAAAAAGGTACCGATCTGAATTATCTCTGTCTGTAACAGCAGTTCCAAAATAGTCTTATCTTAATAAGAATTTTAAATTTTATATTGATTCGATCCTCTTCATATATTGCAACGTGATGAATGTATTTTGGTGAAAAATGTATCCAGAAAATACTACAGTTGTTATATTACTTTGAAACAAGTAAATAGTCAATGTTTTAGCAAATGTCATTACTTGGCATTTTGTCACATGTTTGTCTAAATCACACAAAAATTTAGCCAGCCCAGTACAGGCATGCTTTGTCAGTGTTATTGCCAACTTTTGGACATGATTTTGCAAGGGACGAACCATCTAGTTTGTATGCCATTCTTTGACAATTTCAAACACTAGAAGCTTTAGCGGATTTTCCTTAACACCTCTACCTTTCCCTCATATCAGACAGAACTCTGAGTTATCTTTGCCACTTGAAAAGTGTGCTTCTCTTTAACTTTTCTTTGGATCTTGCCTATTGCTGATTTTGCCAAAAAGATAGCATGCTGGAGGAGTTTACTTAGACCTTTGCCAATCTTGCATGCAGACTCATGCTTTGCCAATTCCTTCTCTTCTATCCACTACTGTCAGTTGGAACTACTATCAATCAGGAAACTTTTATTTTTCACTCGGCATACTCCATCTCAAGCAATCTGCAAGCAACTTGATTGAAAAACTAGACCATGACCAGATGACTCGGCAGCTTGACAAAAGGAAAACTTAGTTGACATTGATAACATGATGAGAATGACCTGATTAATGACTACAAAATTGACTGAAGGCAAAGTTTCATAGAGATATCAACATGCATAAATCAATTACCAAATAGCAGTTTGAATTCTTATTGATATTCAGTAATTGTTTTCACTTTAAGTGTACATTTTAATTTTGCCTCCTTATGTTGCAGGAATTTGTTCACAACTTTTGACACCACAAAGCAGGGTCGAGTTACACTAGATTTTAACCAGTTCGTCTATTGTGGTAAGGAAGATTTCTTCACTCGGGCGAAATTTTCCCTTTAAAACTTGTATGTTAATTCTTAATAGTTGGCTACAGTCTTTCTAACATGGGTTGTCTTCCACTGTGCTTCAGCTGCAAATTGTAGAATTTGAGTTTCCGTGGATGTATTCAAAATGTAGCAACCAGGATATGATTGCCCTTCAAGTTGGAAGGAATGGTATATTAGTTTTATTAAACGCTGTTTGACACTGCCTCAATTGTTCTAGTTCATTGAGACTTATACTGAGATAATTCTTCAAGCAACACACTTGCTATGTAATTTCAGTGATGTATTATATTTAATGCTTTTCTCTTGTTGTTTTGGCATTTTGATCTGTTCAATTTCAAACAAAAAACAAAAACAATACAATCTACAATAGCGTGGGAGGGAAATCTTTCAATCATACATTTTAGGAGTCAATAAAATAAACCACGGGGAAGATTAGCCCTTTCATGATACTGAACATTTGCATACAAAACATGAGCAGTTTAAGGATCTATTTTATCTGCATTAGATAGAGGTTAGAGTCGAGAATTTTACACCATTCAAAACGAATTAATAATATTATATAGATTGAATTTTTTGAAATATAAATCGGAAGATTAATGGGGCCAATAAGCCTGTACGAGTTAAGTAAACAGGTACAAACAGTCAATATATGTGCTTCAAGCCAGTAAAGAACATAGATACGCACGAAGTGGATGGCATATGTTTGTACTGATCAGAAAGAAGTATGTTTTTAGAAGGTTGCCATGAAATCAAGTACAAAATGAAAATCACGATGATGTCAAATTATTGATTGGAAATTATATAATTGTCATTCTAATGTTCATATTTCTTGTTCACTCAATGTTTCATCATTTGACAAGTACTAACTTCTTTATAGAAAATGATTTTTATGATTTTTCCGATAACTTTTCTATAGTAATTTTGTATGTGGGAAATATAATGGAAAAATCTAGCAATAAAAACACAAGGTTGCCTACTTTAATTAAAAAACACTTAATGTCATGTGTAGTATCTTACGCATCTATATGATCCTAAGAGTAATACTGAGCTAAATAACTGTATGCTCATAGATATGGTAATCTAGGTAGTTTATTGCTTGTCATATTGGTCAATAATATAAATAACTAAGCATGGCTTATTGTTATAGAGTGCTTTCCCTTTTTCATTTTATTTTTTTATAGATTAGTGCGGGCTATCAGGAAATCCCATGGCTAACAAGACACTAATGAGAGCATGCACTTTGAAGACTAGCTTCCAAACCTGTGAGCATAGAAATCCAATAGGGGCACAAGGCTTATGAGCATTCTAGTGTAGTAGGGGTTTGAACTTGAATGGCCAACCAAACAACTATAAATTGCATCCATTAAACTTTGCCGTCAACAATTGTATCTTCAGTATAATGCTATCTATTTGTATTTCAATATGGTCAAGATTAAGGAAAGTTGCCCCAAGTATAATAATTATAGGTTGTCGGCTTATATTGTGATTACTTGTTTACCTATTCAGTATGTTATTAAGAGGAGGTTCTCTTCTTAAAGTGTCAATCTAATTAAATAATTTACTACTTTCTTTTTCTTTATTAAAGAAGAGAATGTTCTAAAACTACATTTTGGACACATGAAGGTCATCATGTTTTTTCACTCATGCCCTTTGGTCTTACAAATGCTTCATCTTTCTTGATGCACTCATTGGTTATTACTAGTAAAATGGTGGTATAAAACTTATTTTTCATACTTTTAGCAAGATCATGTCATTTATTGTACTCTATGGGTATCTTCCTATTTTTTCTTCAATAAGAATCCAACCATGAGTGCTTGTAATGAATGAGCATGTTCAACATGTATGAGTTCTTTTGACCCTAAATGTGAATTGGTTGTGGCACAAAACATGATTAAACAAGAAGTAGATCAGCATAAAAGTGCACTAGTGGCATGTTTAAGTGGGTGATCATTAAGCTTCAAACGTACTTGCAAGTGTCTCTTAGGCAACAAAAAAGGGATAACAAGTTGGTACCCAAATATTATTATCCTAAAAGGGTATTGTTGGTGTACGTTTTATCATATACCGAACATTAGAATAAAATATCCAAGGATATTCTATCCTCTCTTGAACAAAATCACTACTTGTGCCAAGATTGCGAGAAGACCACAAGACGACTCCAAGGTTTATATGTGCGAACGAGCGACTTTAGTGGGATAGCTGCTTGGGTAGTGTGTGCTGAAAATCTCAAGGGGGACTTACGTGCGAAACTCAAATCATTCACAAGTTGAACTTAGGCAGATTTAACAATTTGTGCTCTATGTTTTTGGATTTTTGATTTAGGACTAAAAAAAAGATAAAAAAGATGAAGGTTTAAGGATTCTATACTACTAAGTTATTCCTATGAATTCAAGAGATGGTAATGACTAGGTGAAACCGGAAACGACTCTCTGTTTCGCCACACTCGGACAACTACGCAAAGTGGGTGCAATCTTCTAAGGTTATGCTTAAGGTTTTCACACTTAGGAAGGATACCAACAATTGAACAATACCATTCCAAGTAGAAGTTAAACATCCATATTAAAAACGGCTTAGACTAACTTTGCACATTGAAAGGAAATCATCCATCCAACAAAAGTATGAACAAGATTTCACCAATCAATACTATCAGATCTATTGAAAGAGTTATTTGCCATACTTCTGCATTCAATTGATTTATGACCATACTTATTGCAATTGAAACACTAATCGGAGAAAGATGGACCATTCTGATTCATTCTATTTTTGCATTGACTATCCATATGACCAAATTTATTGCAAACAAAACAGTTACCATTGAACTGATGAGCATTAGGTTGCCTTATCGAAGGCTTTTTAGCTTTGTTCTTTTGATGTTGAGACTTTTGACCAGATCCAGAGCTTTCACCTTTTTCAAATCCAAGTCTTCGCTTGTCATCTTCACTCTTCTGACTTTGTAGTAGCTCATCAAGCTTAGTTGACCTAATCTTGAACTTCTCCTTGTACTCATTAGCAGTAGCAAGTTCATCCCTAAGAGTGATAATCTGTCTTTCAAGCTCTTGCTCACTGTTCTTGGATTGCAGCAATTCAAGCTTCAACTGATCATTCTCACAATTAAGTATGCAACATTCATCGGACTTGTCTTTCAGGGATTGGTTAAGACTCTCTTCATTCTTATTTCTTCCTTCAATTTCCTTTGTCAACCTCATCACTATAGATTCCATCTCATTTTTCTAGACTACATTATCCCTAGCAAGTTTCTCACATTACTTTGTCTTCTCTTTCAAGCCTTGGTCATCTACGCTTTCGCTTTCTTTCTCCTTTAGCTTATCAACAAGTTCCTTTCTCTTTTCCCTAGACTTGTTCAACTGATCTTTTAGTGACTGAATGAAATTCTCAACATCCTTAAGATTCGCTTTCATTTGTCGGACCTTAGCTTGGGCTTGATCAAGATCCTCAATTACCACAATTAGTTGATGTTGAAGACTACTAGAATCCATTGAATCTCCTTCCTGGATCCTCCTCAAGTTGTTATACTTCTTCTGAGGGACTAGGCTCTAATACCAATTGTTGGAATCAAGGAACACAAAGAGGAGTGAATCAGTGTTCTGCAATTTTAAACTTTATTAACTTGTTATTTCAATCGCTTAATGCAAATAAATAAAAGAGAGATAAAGAAACACAAAGCAATCAGCAACAATACCATAACACCAAGATTTTATATGTGGAAAACCTGGTCAAGGGAAAAACCACAGTGGAGATGAGACCCACAAAATGAGTATACTCGACTATAACTTTTTACAATGGAATGCACATGCATTCAAGTACACTGCCTAGAACTCACTACTCAAAGAAAAAGGGGCTACAACCTTGGGAAGGCTCACTGCCTTACAAAATCTTCTTACAAAAGATAACTGGAATGTCTAAATTGAAAAACAACATCTACAAATGCCAAAGTACAATTTCGGTTAAGCACAAAACACTTACTTTGATACATTCCTCTATTCTAATGTTCTACAGTATTCCAGAGCACAAATCGTTCACTTGCACACGTGAAACTGTGCACAATTGATCACAAACACTTTCAACACAACCATCGATACCCAAAATGATCATATCTATGGGTCTTATATATCCACATCATGAAATTAGGTCTTCTACATGTTGGCTTCAAGAATACTATACAAATGATGAAACGTGTATACATAGTTGACTCAATCCAAACTCTAATGCATATGCAAACCAAAAAGAATTGTCCACAAGCTACCCAAATGTCGGCTAAACATCATCGATCGCAAAAACAATTACCAAAATTACTCCACTAATTCCGCACAATGATCAACTATCCAACTAGACCATACTACATTGTTCAACTCAAAAGCCTGTACACTGGATCTTCTAACTCACACGACAATCATCATCGGAGGCTAATATGTTGGAATAAGGTACTCCAGACATCTAACTAACTTCCTCTAGCTCCTTAACACTAAACATTCAACAGAAATGAAATGTCAACCAAAATACTATACTCTGTCAGATACTATGTTCTATCTCACCGGACTTAATCAAATCTTCATTCTGACTTCTGATAGGATCAAATCACACACTGTGGATGGAATAATTGACTTAGGTTGCCAGCAATGACAACACCAAATGACCTGTACAGTCTCTCTTGCCAACAATCTCCCCCTTTGGCATTGATGGCAACACTTAGTAAAAATGATTGTGTTGAAATCAGTACCGACATATATACACGACAAAATTCAAAATCTCAAAATTCCAAAATTCTGGAACTCCCCCTAAGATGAATACGACATTTTTCACTACCCTTCACTCCCCCTTTGACATCTATAGCGAAAGTGGGGATTCACATGCCAAAAATTTACACAAAATTCTATATATAATGGCATATGTACAATGGTCTCTCAATGTGTTTTATCCATCGGGTTCCATCTATGTGAGTTGCAGTTTGAAAATGTTGAAATTCCATGTGATAGGTAGTTTTCGGCAAGACCCTCTTTCTGTCTCAGAGACATCTCTGCATTTCGGTGTAATCAGGTTGTTCAGAAAGAATATCTTCTTGCCTTA
Source organism: Cryptomeria japonica (assembly GCF_030272615.1). Classification (NCBI taxonomy): domain Eukaryota; kingdom Viridiplantae; phylum Streptophyta; class Pinopsida; order Cupressales; family Cupressaceae; genus Cryptomeria; species Cryptomeria japonica. The sequence continues at coordinate 354,579,582 of NC_081407.1, read as the reverse complement.
ACGGGCTTCATTGTTATACCAATAGAGTTCATGTTCGGTGTAGTGGTCATCGTGTCTTGGCAACATGTCTTTTTGTTGGCTTCATAAGGGACCCATTAGATTTTGATGTAACTTGCCATTTTGGCAAAACCTTTACAAACCATGAGAGAAGGGTGAAGTCTCTCTGAAATTTGATCTCTAGCAGTTGGCATGGTTGATGATGTGGATGCTGAGATGAATCCTTTATGTGATGTGGCAGCTAAGTGGCATCTAGCTATTTTTCTGCAACGATGATGTTTCGTTCAGGTTGGCAATGTGGGTCTGGTGTCTTGGCGGTGGTGGCATCCTGCTATCCCACGACGTGATGAACGAGATAAATGAGACCCCGTGGGGTAACTTCAAATAATAGCAGATAGTGTCCCCCTCGCTATCCTGCAGAGTCAAAGACAGTAAATATGCAGGCGTGGAGGGTAAGGAAAACAAAGACAAACAAGGTCCCTTGTTACCCCACAATGTTGAAAAGGGTGAGATATCAACCTTGCAGGGTAACATATGGGAACAAAGGATGAAGTATCCCGCCAACCCGCACGGGTCCAAAGAGGTGCAAAATATGATGCGGGGTAACACGAAGAAAGAAACAGTGGCTCCCCGCCATCCTGCAGGATGGAAAAGTGAGATGCGATGGTCACTCAGGGGCAAGTTAAATGAACAAGAGAGGAGCATCCCACTATCCTTCACCATTCAAGATGAATGTGCAATGTCCTTGCGGGGTAGGAAGAACAAAGGTAGGAGGTTCTCCTCGCTATCTCGCAGTAGGTAGGAAGGAAAACCAAAGAGCCTGCGGGGAACAAAAAGCATAGTAGACAAAGGGTGCCCTCGCTATCTCGCACCATGTGAAGCAGGTGTACTATGACCTTGCGGGGTAACACGAGGTGAAGGGAGAGATGTCCCCTACTATCCTGCGATGCGAAAGACCAGAGGATATAACCCTTGCAGGGCAAGACTAATGGGAGATGATGCTCATCTCGCAGCGACAGAGTCTGAGGTTGGTATGATCAGTTGTGATGACTCTGTGGACATGTTGGAAGCTCGATTGGCACATAGGTCCACATGGAAAGTAGATTGCGGTTGACCAAAGCTGACTAAGCAATCTAGACATCCAATGAGAAGAGTTTGATGATACATTTCCATCCCGATAAGGAAGATGGTCCACGTGGGATGCTGACCAAGGTTGTCCTGATGACACACAAGGATGTCGATGGACTAAGGTTCCATATGGAGAGTTTAACATGGGTTAAGTGAAGCAGACCAGATGACATGGACATTGTAAATTATGGCATAGACGTACAGAACAAATCCATGAAAGGGATGTTTTGCTTGCAAAGATGTATTTCTTAATTGCTCCAAAAGAACTAGTTTGTACATCAAATCATAGTAGTTTGATAAGGAAGAAAAAGCATTTAATGGTGGTCCATTTTGCAGATCATTGAGAAGCTCAAGAAGGCATAGCTGACCAAGGATTACTAAATATAGAAATCCATACAAAGAGATATAGTCTGAATACAGAAGGATGCCAAAAGGGTGTATTTATTATTGACAACTACCGGAATGAGAAGAATGTACAAAAAAATCCAATCTTCTACAGACTAGATCTTTCAGAGAAAAAATGAGTCAATTTTAAAATGCAGATTTGGAGGGAAAACATTCTCCAATGCAGAGTTGATTGAATAGGGGCAGCAAATGTGATTTGACTAAGATTGTTGGTTTGAAGAGATTGAGATAGAGGTGGAAATAAAAAAATCTCAACAAGACTATGGTGAGTCTGTGTGTGAAGAGAGTGAGTTTTCACCAAGAGAAAAGTAGAAGCTACAAAAGAAGAAAGAGAGAGAACATAGATAGCAGAGAAGATGCAACAAGGTGAAGAAGAGATAGAGAGAAGCATAGATAGAGAAGATTCAACAAGGTGAGGCAGAGGCAGAGAGAAGAAGACAATCAGATAGAGGAAGAAGATAAAAACAGAGAAAGAACACCAACAGGAAGAGAAATCTATTCTCAAGGTGTGAGAAATTTGTAAGTGCTACAAAACACATTTGTAACAAGGTTTTATCATTGCATTGTAAAAACTTGAAATTATTGTATTTCTCTGAGTGGGTGCTTAGAACAGGGGTAGGTTCTCCTTGAGTTGGTGCTCAAAATAGAGGGGTTGGTGCTCCTTTGGGGTGGTGCCCATAAAACTTTATTGTAATATGCTATTCACTGTGAGGCTGGATTGGGGCAGTAGACTCCAACAGCTATTCTCACCGAGGTTTTTCCCATATTGGGGTTTCCTCACAAATCTTTGTGTTGTGTGATTTGTCTCTTTGTGTGTGTGTATGCATTTCATCTACTTGCATTATCTTTTATGTATGCACATTTAGAGTTCATTTTTTTCTAAATATCACTGATTTACCCCCCTCTCAATGATCACTTGTGTTCTTCAGTTAGCACATAATCCTAAATTTGTGTTAGCATTGGTTAATAGGTTTGATCCAGTAAGTAGGTATGTCAATGATGTAGAAGCAAAGAAAACCCTCATTAAATTGCATGAGGATTTCTTTGATACAATTTTCAAATGTCCAAACATTGATCAATATGCCAATATTGGCATTTAGTCAACTCAGACTTACTATGACAATAATTCAAACAATTGTAGGAGGATTATCAATGATAATTAATTCAAGTCTCCAAGGCCTAGTATTGCAAGATGGCCTAAGACTATTCATCAAAGTGACTTCATTGAGGAGGTAAATTATTTGGTTGATCTTCTTAGTATGGTGGCTTCCTGTTTCAAATACATATCATGAATGGATGTATCAGTACATCCATATCATCCAGCAAAATAGGAAAAATATCTATTGGGCTAAATAAATAAGTGATACTTTGTGTGAACAAATTACCAAGGTCCCAACTACTTTGAAGTTTTATATGAGTTCATATCTAGTGTATGCAATAGCCTTAACGAGGCACTTTCCAGGATTGTCCACAACAAGGGATAGAAGCCAAATTCCAGTATATCAATATTACTCTCAATTGACTCTAAAGAGTATTTTACATCATTTTAAGAGAGTAAATGATGGTTTCTTCTAGATCACTACATGTGCATGTTTAATAAGGATCTCCAGAAGAATAGGGTGTCAAATGAAGCCCGAAATGTAGTGAATGATTATGGTTGCATGTTCCTACAATTCCCCACTTTCACCTACCTCAAAGTAGGATACTATGATGATGAGCCTTACATGCTCCCTAGGTATCCATCAAACAAAAAAGCTCTCATGGAGTTGCCTCATCAGATGGTAGCTATACATGAATGCCAGTCAGGTTCATACAAGCCCGAGTTCAAGTTTGTTCTCACCATTAGATATTGATGCAATCAAGGTAGGGAGATCCAATGAAGGACATCCCCACCTTGCAGCTCATAACACAAAACACCAAACAAGTTACCAGCATAACACAAAAACACTATGCAAGATACCAGCAACTGGTAACAGTTCACAAGATATAAACGGTAGAAGCAACACACAATATAACCGGTAACAAATAAATCCATCATTACAATCATCTACAAAATTACATAAGCCTTCAGTGGTTACACATGTTGGACCACAGCCCAGGATTACAAAACAATCCATGCAACACAAATCTAAGATCCGTAGATCTTCTGCTCGACAAATAGGTCTTTGGTAACAGTCTGCACTATTCTACACTGATCCGAAATTCCCGGACCAGAATCTCTGGAAACTACATCTTCGCTTGGTCTCTCCTTTCTTCGACCTATGTCCTCCCTGTCCTCCAAAATGAATCTCTAAACTTTCCTTTTATACCATCCGCAAGCAATAACAACTCGATCAAGTCGGCCAAAGACCAACTGGTTCATGATGAAACATGCAAATGATAAAATGTTGGCCCAAATCACCAAGAACATCTTCAAGTGCATAAAACTCCACATGGTCCTTCAAGGACATCAGACAAGATCCAAAAAAACATTGCTCAACGATCTGCAAGTTACGGAAATCATCTGCAACCCGATTCCATACATTGCAAAACCAATCGGTAAGAGCACACCAATACCAGGCCAATATCGAGATTGATGTCTCACCAGAATAAAATCCAAGGTGTTAGTTTGAACTACTCTAGTGATCTTGTATCAGATTCTCAGAGTTAATGGAAAAATGAGTCTCATCACTTGATCTGGTTTGGCGAGTTGTCAACAGGTACTTGCAACTGCCTCAAGGGTTTGGCGGTCTGACTACAGGTTCTGGTTGCCTCTCCTCGGCGATCTACCAGCCCACCTTGTAGCCTGCCTCGGTTCGGTGATCTGTACAAGTCTCCACCCACTAATTGCCTCAAGCTCAAGCTCTAGGTTTGGTGGTCTACTTGCAAGCCTTGTACTGCCTCACGTTCAGCGATCTGAACAAGTCTACAAGCTGCCTCAACTTTCTTTCCAACCAACCGGTACATAACCAGGTCTTCCTCGATCAACAGGTTCACAAACTAGCTCTGATACCACTTGACGCAGTCAAGGTAGGGAGATCCAATAAAGGATGTCCCCACCTCGCAACTCATAACACAAAACACCAAACAAGTTATCGACATAACACAAAAACACTATGCAAGATATCGGCAACCGGTAACAGTTCACAAGATATAATCGGTAAGCAACCCTAACCGGTAGAAGCAACACACAATATAACCAGTAACAAATAAATCCATCAGTACAATCATCTACATAAATACATAAGCCTTCAACGTGTACACATGCTAGACCGCAACCCAGGATTACAAAACAATCCATGCAACACAAATCTAAGATCCGCAGATCTTTTGCTCAACAAATAGGTCTCTGGTAACAATCTGCACTATTCTGCACTGATCCGGACTTTAGTCTCTCCGGACTTCAGTCCCCCTGAACCAGAATCTTCGAAAACTACATCTTCTCTCAATCTCTCCTTTCTTCGAGCTTTGTCCTCCCTATCCTCCAAAATGAATCTCTAAACTTTCCCTTTATACCATCCACAAGCAATAACAACTCGATCAAGTCAGCCAAAGGCCAATTGGTTCATGATGAAACGTGCAAACGATAACATGTCAGCCCAAATCACCAAGAACATCTTCAAGTGCATAAAACTTCACACGGTCCTTCGGGAACATCAAAGAAGACCCAAAATAACATTTCTCAACGATCTGCAAGTTACGGAAATCACCCACAACCCGATTCCATACATTGCAAAACCAACCGGTAAGAGCACACCAATATCGGGCCAATACCGGGATCGATGTCTCGCCGGGATCAAATCCAAGGTGCTTGTTTGAACTACTCCAGTGCTCTTGCATCAGATATCCAATTAATTTTATTTACAAGGCTAAGGCCATGGATGAGGAAATGAGAAGGGTTACAATAAAGCTCTTCAAGGCTAGAAAATGTTTTGACTACAGGGACATGAAGAAATAGTTAAAGAGAAGCTATACTCATGTTTAGAGTGTAGAAGATATATTTGGATACACTACAGAATAGAAGAGGATATTAGAAAGCTTGATTATTATCATCTTACTATTGAGCAAATTGAAAACCTAAATCTTGTTGATATTCTTGAGGATTTTGAAGAAGATGGAAACATTCTAGATCTAGTTTATGAAAAGAATAAGATTGTAGATTCACCGCTTCCTCTCATCCAGTGGTCGCAGAAGAAAATGACTTCAATAAGGGCCATGTTCCATAATATTCTTCTCAATAAGTTAATGTTTGGTTAACATGGAAAGGAGTTCAATTAAAGTCATTCTAGACATGATTAGAAGATGACACTGCAAGACCAGTAGGAAAGACTTATGAGCTGAGGACCAAAATCAGGCAAGATGTCGTTGTCCAAAAGGTTCCTAAATTCAAGTTTTTTGTTGGAAAAGGGAAAGATATGAGTCACATAGAATCATCAGTTCAAGATGCTCAGACAGAAGAAGGAGATAAGGAAAAATTGCTTGAAGAGGAGCTACAAGAACAAGAACAAGAACAAGAAGAACAAAAAGAGGAGTATAATGAGGAAGGATTGCCTGAAATTCCTAGTACTTCCTAGTTCGAAAGGACATAGGAATACATTACTCATACATCTCTTGATGCCTCAAGTAGTTTTCCTCCTCAAGTTCCTATTTCTAATCCTGATCCTTTTGGTTCCACTATTCTCTAATCATCTAATGCTCCTAGTGTAGTAATCCATACTGTTTGTTCCACATTGTAACCAATGAGTCAACCTTAGATACTCCATAGGAAAATATTGAAATTGTGTTTCTCCCGAATTTTTCTAAAGAGTCTTCTTCAACGTTGGAATATTTGTATAAGTTCATGTTAGAGACTGAAGTTGCACCTAAAGTTTTAGTCATGGAAAACCCACTTGCAATTGTGACTTCTACTCCTCCCATTATGACTACAAATGTACAGAGGCAAGAACTTTCATCTCTGGTATTGGTTGCAGGAGTTGAAGATGACACATCTTTACCACCCCGGTTAATCTCTAATACTCCCAATTGGAAGAAATAGGCCATCTCACTAGATGACTTTGACTTCAGCTAGCTGGTTCATGCCAAGCCCAAGGTTATAAAGAAGGGTAAGACTTTGTCTAGGGTTAAAGTGGATAAATCAAAGAAAATGTATGTTGAACTTGCAGTGCTTGCTCTAGACACAGATATTAACAAGATTCAACCTACAGATTATTTCTTTAAGAGAATTGAAATGGACAAGAAAACTCATGAAGGAGCTGTGGAAGAAGCTCAGACATCTTTTAACAATCTTGTGACAAGATATAATGAAGAAAATATTAAGAAGGATAAACTTAAGAAACTAGTGGAACAACTCACCATTGTGTTGATTAAGATAACAAAGTCTTCAGAGGTAATCGAGCCAACTACTTCATTAGTTGATAAGCAGGTCATCAAACAGGTTGAGAAGGTCACTTCACGAGGGAGATCAATTGGTGAGTGGATGGACATAATGTTGAGTCAAGTAACACATCTTCTATGCTCTACAGTTACATTGATTAACAATTTAGAGGGTGTTGAGTCTGAGGTAGATAAAACATTGGATCTACTCTCACAAGAATTGGAGACACAGAGAAAGACTTTGACTCATGGTTGAAGTTAGAATATTTTCAATTGAATGTTCTAGTTCATAAATGAGTGCTCCCTTCAAGAGACATGTATCTTGAACAAAGAGAAGCATTAGAACATCAGATGAACACTTTAGAAATTCTTATCAAGGACATGCGAAAAGGCCCAAATTGAATGTAGTGACAAAGGGAAGCAAATCATTGAAAAAGTATCAGGACTTCCTTGATGAGTATCAAAAGTATCTTCATGAAGATGTGATCATCAAAGAATTAAGCTTGCTTATTGGAGAAGAGGTTGATAAAGAAATTTTCTCAATATCTTCAATTGATAAATTGATAGATATTCAGGTTAATCTAGACAACTTGGCTTCCCTGTTTGAAGAAGCACAAAAGATGTTTTGTTGGCCTTGGAGATTTTATCACTCGAGTCAAAGTTTTCATGAGTCATACTTAAGGACCCGATGATGTTTAAATGAAGATTGCCCTATAGAAGTTCGAGGAACTCATGAAACAAGATCATAATGGAGTGTCTAGTGACACTTGGTAGTTTTACATTTTTTAAGTTGTAGGTACATTTTTGTAGTGAATATTTGACAATTCAAGTGTCATTTTGTATTTATGTTTTTGCATCTAGAATATGCACAAGTTCTAAGTCGAGTAGGACTCATTTTTTACTTAGTCATAGTTTGTTGTAGCTTTCTTAGATTAGCTCTTTGCCTCTATCTTATATATATGATGGTGCTCATTGTAATTATCATCTTTAATTTTATATAACAAAACTCTACTGAATTGAAGAGCAAAGTGAAACTTTGAGTTCATATTTTATTTTGCAAATTTGCTCAAATAAGAGAAAATCTTTGGTATTTAGACACTGTGTTGGATTTATCATGGTTTATGGTGAGAGTGCTCTTACGTCATTCCTATTGTAAAATCTTATTTTGATTAGGTAAAAGCATTGTGGAGAAGTATTGTTAAAGAGTAGAATAAATATTGTTTTGTAAATTTTGTGTTACATCTTAACATTTGTAAAGAAAATTATTACAAATAACCATTTAAAGACTTTGTTCTTTGTCTTGTGATCTTGAAAAGTTCTTTTTGGGTTATAGAAGTTATTGGTTAAAGGTTGATAGGATTATAGCGTTTTGAAGACATTGATCTCAAGTGTTATTTTCTCATCCCGAGGAAGCAACAAAAGACTTTATGCTTTCATGGAAACTTTGCTTCTTGTTATTCATATATTTCATTAGTGTACATTGAGTTATTCCATAGTAACTTAGAAGTCATTTAAATCATTATTTCTCTTAATTGTAACTTATTTTCTGAAGAAAGAGAAAATGATAACATCTATTCTAAAAACAAAATAAGATGATGTATCACTCAAGTTTAGATTAGAATTCATAGTCAAAAAAAATTTATAAGTAGAGAAGAGTAGTAAGCAAAGGGGGAGCCTTCCCTTATAACTAGGAGAGATTTAATCTTATGTAGAGATTTAATCTTATGTATTGTGGTTGAAACCACAATTTTTTTAATTTCCCTAGTTTACAAAAATTTTACCCATCACAACCAAATATACATCAACTCGATGCAAGCAGAACCAAATGCTCAACCCTTGTTTCTAGTCATGCCCATGTATCATATTCTCTCAAGTGCAAAATCACACTACACTTTATTATATGTAAATTCTTTAGATTCTCAAAACTCCTATTCATATTATACTTCATCGTGCATATATCCATTAGGCTCTCAGAACCCCAAATCACATTATACTTTAGGTATTATTCCACAAGAGAGGGTCTACACCTTTCTGAACCCCATCAGATGGGTGACACTTAACCCCAATGAGGAAGATCTGCACCCAACACAACCCCATACCCAAAATGATTAGTATACAAAGTAGAAACACATAAAAAGTTTTTAATATACAAAAAATAGAAGATTCATAAAAACATTAGAAACCGTATTTTTTCCATAATAACCACACAAAAAAAACTACCATAATCTAAAAAAGACTCAAAAAATTTACCTTTATGTTTCAATCATGTTAGGTGATGTCTTCTTCCAAAATTTTCTAATTCTTTTCTCTTATCCAAGCTCTCAAGATCTTCTTCTATATTTTCTCTTCAAAAACTTTGTTAGAAATATTGTCATTGATGTCAAAGGTGTTCAATTAAAATTGTTGGAAATGATGTCATTGATATTAGATGTATTGTACAAGATTATCAACAAGATTAATTATTGTCATGTCATATCATCACATTAGATTAATTCATTTCAAAAATTGGAACTTGACATGGTCAAAATAACTTGGATCAATTTTATAAAGCAATTTGAAACAGATTCATAAGATATTTTTGACAAGAGATGTAAAAAATAATAAGATTATACTTGAAGTTTCAATTAAAGATTTAAACTTAGATAATTATGTGGGCCAGTTCATTCTTTACCACCAATATGTGAAAACAAAAATCTAAATATGGACCTCCCTCATGTTGATCAATTATTTAATGAGTAGCAATGCCCGAGGAAAAGAAAAAATACAATTGTCATGCTAAGGGATCAATAACTAATGAAGAAAGAAACGATTAGTTAGAAGCCAAGTCAAGCAAACAAAGTGAAAATTGACTAAGCATTGATTCATAAATAAAAAAAGGAGTAAACATAAATGGGAGAGCAATATAATAAGGTGACCATAACCCTAAACATGGAAGGGAATAAGCAGGTTGCAAAGATTTGAAATGCAACAACTATTCATTTTAAATATGTTTTTATCAAGATATGAGTTTGTTCTTTGTACAAGTTCTCTTTGTGGCATAAGCTTAAAAACAAGGACAAAACAATCATTATTAATGAAATCAGTGATACAAACAAGTGGTGATTTGTTTAGATTAAAAGAGAAGCGATCAAGATAATGACTTACAGTGACTCATAAACCTGGACATCAATAATATTAATAAGGCAGCACTAAAAATGAGAACATTATATAGGAGCGATAAAAGAGAGAGTATTTATGGTGCTTCATGATTAGTAACTAAGAATGAGCAGAGATAGAAGATAGACATCGATCAAAGGAGAATAATTCAAAATCAGAAACGTGTCACTAGGAATTATGAATAACTAAAAAGAATGACAAATGTTATAACTAATTAATTAGACATCAACTAATTAATTAGACATCAGTTGTTTTAAGTTTTTAAAAGGTGCGATTTGTAAGAAATAAAATATATTTTATTTTATATCCAAAAGGGCGCAATTTATTGTGAGGAGATGTGCTTATTTGAAATGTTTTTCACATGCAGGAAGAAACTGTCATTAGAAGGAATCATAACTTACTACTGCAAACATTTACATGGATGTCATTTCATCTCTGCAGATCATGGTTGTTCAGAAACTAAGTGTTTGTAAATTATAGAATGCTACAATTAATGGAGCATGAAAACAATTACTAAGACCTCCCTCTTTGAGTTGCCCAACTACCCCCATTTTATAGTCTTGAATATTCTCCCATGGCTTGAGTATCTGGCTCTGAAACATACCATCTACCATGAATAATATATGTGTAGAGTAGAAAACAACAAAGATAAGTTCTTGTTCACAACTGTCCCTTCCACTTGCATAAACATTAGTATGAAGGATGTAAATTTCCTCTGATTCATTTCCAAGACACTCAATGTCCTGGAACAACATGGTTGGATATTTGTGGAGACAAATAGTAAGCAATCATAGAACTAGTATCCATGTCATAATCATACAAACATTGACAAAAAAAATAACTATCACTATTTGGAACCATGTTTGCCTTCTTCATCGTGTGCATCTCAAAGACTTATCATAAGCTGTGACTGAAAAATAGAATGCATAATAAATTTTGAAGCTACCCATTGAAGAAAGGATGATCCTTTGGCCTCTAAGTTAAAGAAGTTGTTTTTCCCTTGCCATGCTGCTTGCTATGCTGTTCAATCATGTTGCCAATCTAGATTGTTAGATTGTATTTTTTTAAATTAGTCTCAAAGGCTCTAAGATAGACCTACAAATCATCTAAGGCCTTCCTAAAATTGGAACTAGCCTCAAGAGTAGATTGAAGAGTAAGGGTCTGCAGAGAGAAGTTAGCACAAATTAATAATCAAGGTCTCAAGTTGGAGAGAATGGAAAGTGTGAGAGAAGACAACCGAACAACAAAATCTCCAAAGATGCTTCAGGGTGATCTATTTGAAAGTATGAGAACTAATGGGGTGTTGTGGGGAGAGTCCAAGAAGATTAGTTCTCTAAGACCGATTTTGAGGAAACAACAAAGGGAAGGTGAAAAAGAGAAAGTTCCAAAGATGTTGAGCACAAAATGCATGCTTGATAGTTCTTTTTTTTTTTGGTAAAAGGGGTAGGATGGAGGGGGTGAAATGAATGTGAGCCAATCACCAATAGGGAATTTAAGATGGACAATTTTCCAAGCTACCAACTGATGCAGGAGCACCGGAGTAGTTGAAACCAACACTTGGATTTGATCCCAGTGAGACATCGATCCCGGAATTAGTCTGGTATTGGCATGTTCTTACTGGTTGGTCTTGCAGTGTATGGAACGAAGATGAATCGGGCTGCGGGTGATTCCCGTAACTTGCAGATCATTGAGCGATGTTGTTTTGGGCCTTGTCTGATTTTTCCGGAGGATCGCATGAAGTTTTATGCATTTGAAGATTTTCTTGGTGATTTGGACCGACATGTTATCATTTACACGTTTCATCATGAACCGATTGGTCTTTGGCTAACCTGATCGAGTTGTTATTACTAGCAGATGGTATAAAGGGAAATTTTAGAGATTCATTTGGTAGGACAGAGATCAGAGGTGTTGGCATTGCATGAAGATTGCATTGATGAACTATAGTGTTGTCATTGATGTCAATAGTAACCAATAATGGAGTTGCATTGCAACCAGTAGTGATGCAGTAATGCAACCTGTAGTTGAGCAGT